>NW_027185698.1:22879767-22923332 GCF_028583685.1 Petaurus breviceps papuanus | reverse complement strand
CCCCAAGAGTGGAAGACTTTGAGACCACTGATTAGTGACTAATTGAGTTAATCAAGACTTTTCCCCAAGAGTGGAAGACTTTGAATGTGTACTTTGATACTACTGATAAGTGACTGATTGAATTAACTTAAGAGTGACTATTTTACTTTGAGACTATGTTGTGAAAATTATATTGTGATTTTCTATGATAAATTGAAATATAGTGAATTCTGTATTTTGAATTATACTGTACCTTGATTTTCCATGGATGTTTTGCTTTTGTTATGGAACAAATAGAGTGATCACTATACTGAGTAATAAGAACCTTTAAAAAAAGCTGTTCACAGTAGCAGTTCTTCTGGAAAGCTTCTGTGCATGGCATTACACATCATCAATTCACTTTCTGCCTGTGAAATCAACATAGCCTCACAAACAAGGTCTGAGAAATCAATAAAAATTATCAGTATAGTTCCAGGACCTCTGAAAACCTCCGCAAGTCTCTCCTCCAGGACTTCTGTAAACATACAACAAGAAAATCCTCTTTCAAGTCTTCTGAACCAGCAGTAAGGCCCTAGGGCTTTTGTCACAACAGCAATATCCTCCATCAGTAGGAGAATCTGACAAAGTAACATCAAAACAGACAGATAAAGTACTGGCACCACAAACATGCTTCCTCCTAGTTTCTGCTATCTCAGCCTGAGCTTTTCCTTATATAGGGTCATTAAGCTCCTCTTTGTTCTACCCCTTCCTGTTGCATCAGCAACAGAGTTTCACAAGATCTGTTTCTTAACAAAAGACTTAATATAATCATGAGCAAGAAACTTGAACTGAAAGAAGGTGCTAAATAAGTAAATAGCTGAAACAAGGTGTTAACTACTTCTTTGCTTGCCATTACAATGGGTAGTATCTAACTTATTTTCCTATTTGTTATTTGAGGAGGAAATATAAGGGTAAAATATCTAGGATCTTATTCCTGTGTCATTATATTATTTCTTGAAATTAGAATCAAAATCATCCACTATCAAAGCTAAGGGAGATCCTACAGTGAGTAACTACTCCCAGGCATCTATTAAGAACACTAAATATAAAATAGTATGTAATCAACTGTATAGCATTATATATATATGTTAACTATCATCATTAATGTTATTATTTTGATTCTTTTTTCCTTTTTGGGGAAACAGAATGGTATAGAACAAATAACTTTTGGATTTGGAGGCTCCAAACTTAGATTCAAAGATTATCTGTTGTTCAATTCCATTATGATATTGGGTAAATACTTTAATCTCTCTGGTTTTCAGTACTGTGATTTGTAGAAGAAAGAGAATGGAGGAGTTTCTCCTTGTGGTCACTCTAGCATTCTCCAGTCTTATGCATATTGACAGCTCTGTTGTTTAACTACCTATAAAGGTATAGGGCTTTCAGATGTTCAGAAAGCATCTTGGATTTTCAGTTTTACCAAGTCATCTAGTCTGGGGATTCGTAGTTCAGTCATGTCTGAATCTTTGTAATCCCATGAACTATTACAGCAAGCCAGTGCTGTCCACAGATTTTCTTTGTTTTCTTTTTTTTAATTTTAATTTATTTATTTACTTACTTTTAGTTTCTAACACTCAGTTCCACAAACTTTTTAGCTCCAAATTTTCTTCCCTTCTCTCTCCTCCTCCCTGTCATGGTGGCATGCAATCTGATATAGGTTCTGCGAATACCTTCACATTAAACATTTGTCAAGAAGGACTATAACCAATGGAATGAACAATAAGAAAGAAGAAACAAAACAAAAAAGAGAGAGAGCAAGTAATTTACTTCAATCAGCATTCAGACTCCACAGTTCTTTTTCTGGATGTGGATAGCCCTTTCCATCATGAGTCTTTTGGAGTTGTCTTATAACCTTGCATTGCTGAAGGCAGCCCAGTCTATCAATTAGCCATCACAGATACAATGTGTCTATAATTATATACAATATACTCCTGGTTCTGCTCCCCTCACTCAGCATCAGTTTATATAACTTTCTCCAGGTTATTATGAAGTCCATCTGTTCCTCATTTCTTATAGCACAATGGTATTTACTGTGGGGTTTTCTTGGAAATGAAAATGGAGTGGTATGCCATTTCTTTCTCCAGTGGATTAAGGCAAACAGAAGTTAAAGGATTTGCCAGAGTCATATAGACACATTTCTGAGGCCAGATATTAATTCAAGTCTTCCTGACTCTGGGCAAATCACTTAACCCTGTTTGCCTCAGTTTCCTCATCTATAAAATGAGCTGGAAAAGGAAATGACAAATGATTCCAGTATCTTTGCCAAAGAAAACTCCAAATAGGGTCACAAAGAGTTGGACAGTACTGAAAAAACTGAACAACTTCCTGACTTTAGGCCCAGTGCTCTATCCATTGAGCAACCTAGTTTCCTTGTTCTAGTGTGGAGAAACTAATGGTTGATTGTATTGGATACATTGCCCTTAGGCTCATCTGTTGCATGAAAATATACATTTGAATTGTTTAAATGTAAAAATTGAGTCTTTTTTTTCCCTTGAAGGAAAGGCCTAGAAAACACACAAATAATGTTCTAGTCAAAAGACTAGGGTTTGTATATTGACTTTGACCATTTCTTAGCCCTCACCTAGAAATAGCATCCCCACTAAACTCCTCAGAGGCATGATTTCTAAATCCACAAAATGGGGATAGAATTATTTGTACTTTCAAAGTCACACGATTGTTGTGAGGAAACTTCTTTGTAAATTATACAGCATAAAATAAATATGAATTTACATATTTAATATTGTATTATTAGAACAAATAATCCCTCTTATTGCATTATTAGTGTACAGTAAAGTGGATATGTTATTCGAATTATTAATGGTCAGTTATTGGTAGATTATATTTTATTCTGCTTTTTCTTAGATATACTCATATATTCCAGCTAAAGTCTGTCAATTTGTGAGAGGCAGTGTGGGATAGTAGAAAGAGTTCTAGAAATAGGCGGGACCTAGGTTCAAATCCACAACACTAAAAAGGAACAGAAAGCCAGTGGGAGAAATATTTGGTGGTTGGGGTAGCTAGGTAGTGCAGTGAATAGAAAGTCCTGGAGCCAGGAGGACCTGAGTTCAAATCCAGCATCAGACACTTACCACAAAAAACAGCCATATGACCTTGGGCAAGTCAATTAACCCCAATTGCCCTACCTTCCCCCTTCCAAAAAGCAAAAATAAAATAAAATAAAAATATTTGGTGGTTGAGGGAGGGACTTTTTCTGCACATGTGTCTTCATACCATATAGGTAGCAACTCATTCTGACTACTTAGAATGACAGAATCTTAGCTAGAAGCGATTTCAGAGGGTGCCTCATTCAGCTTTTATCTGAATATAAATGGGTGCTAAAACAGATTCAAATTGTGGTCCTCCATTCTTTCATTGAAAAGTGCTACCAAAGCTTTATTCATGTCACTAAACCTGGATTAGCACTTTTGTTTTCAACAAAATGGTTTAGGTATCTATCTGAGAGACCATCACTAGAGGCTATTAGCACAATAAATGATGTTTGTTGAAGTTGATAGTAATAAATCAGCTCTATTTTAAAAATAAGTGAGCTTTTTTTTTTCTTTTTTTTTTACTGAGGACTCAGAGCTTTCACTGTAAAAATGAGAAATCAATTCCAGGTGTTTTCTGTCATTATAACAACCATTTCTAAAAAGTAAGTTCCCATTGTTTCCATCTTGGCAACTCTGGCACCTAGGATGGCATTTTGCATAGTAAATATCAGATAAATGTGAAATTCAGTCACACAGTTGATATATATATATATATATATCTTCAATTACAGCCAGAAGAGTATGGGCAATTCCATTTAAGGAATTTCATCATTATTGAATTGATAAGCTAGACAATTCTCTCAGAGGAGATTGCCTGAAAATTCTGACTCCTGCATTTCTGAATTATTGGCATGGCTGGTAACATAGATTGATTTATTTCCAAATTCAAGTCCAAGACTGAAACTTCACATATTATGTTGCCACAGAGTTACAAGGTGCCCAGCCCTTCACTACTGCTGCTCCCAACAGCTCCTTTCTCTCATCATTTACCAAGCTTTGTAAATTAGGCCTCACTCCTAAGCCTTCACCCCTAACCTCAGTCACCTTACCCTTAAGATATTTTTATTGAAAGATATTTATTTTATGATTGATGTCAAAGGGAAAATAGACTCAACTAGATGAGATTTCACATTATGAGCAGTATTTCAAGAGTGCCTTTATCTCACATGCATTTAAAGATACCTGTTTTAGTCTTAAGCACATAGGGACATCAAGACTTAGGGCTGAAAGAACCCAGACATCATCTCCTACAACCTATACCTAGCAAGGAATTTGCTCTCCTGTTCTCCTGACAAGTCACCATCTAGAATTCCTCCTAGTGATTGGGAACTCATGAACTCATTTATCCTTTCTGAGTTTTAAATTTCTTTATCTATAAAATGCTGAAAATTCTTGTGCTACTTACTTCAGGGTTATTATGAGGAAAGCACTTTAAAAAACATATTTCTTTTTTATTTATTTATTTTTTAAGTAATTGGGGTTAAGTAACTTGCTCAAGGTTACATGGCCAGGTGTTTCTGGGTGGGTGCAAAGTGTCTGAGCCCGGATTCAATCCCAGGTCATCCTGACTCTGGGGCTGGTGCTCTTACTCACTGAAGCTTACTCAGTGCGCTACCTGGCTGCCCCCAAAACATATTACTTTCAATAATTATTATTGTAACAGTATCATTTTGTTTCACTGGTAATCTAGAGATGTCAGAAAAATTGAGGAAGGCTTCCAGAATATTTTGTGAACACCCTGTGAAGAACATATTGGAGAACACAGACAAACTTTAGACTGGATGGACAGTCATAGACACGTTTTGATATGGATGCTTGGAGGAAGCTTCTCAATCAATCAATAGCACAGAGCCATTTGAATATTGAACATTATTAATATTTAACAAGATCCTATCCTATGCAATACCCTCCTGGCTAATCTTCAAGTAACACCTCACTCAAATCCATCCTATATTCATTTATCAAATCAATCTTCTTAAAGTTACAGGTCTGACAATGCCCCCTATATCCCCATCCAACAAACTCTTGTGCTGACCTCTAGGATCAAATGTAACATCTTCTTTTGGGCATTTGAAGCTCTTAGTAACCCTCACCCTCCTCCACATATACTTTTCCAGTCTTCTTACACCTTACTTCCTGCCATATACTCTACAAACCAGTGACACTGATCTCCATTGCAAAACCTACTGTATCTCTCCACTCTGAAATGAGCATTTCCAATCCCATGACTGCAATACTGTCCTTCCTCATTTTTTCCTCTTGTTTTCTTTCAAGTTCTAGTTAAAACTGCATTTTTTTTTACCAGAAACCTTTCCCAATCCCCCTTAATACTAGTGTCTTTCCTCTGTCAGTCATTTCTAATGTATTCAGTCCATATCTAACTTGTACAGAGCCACTTGCATATTGCCTCCTCCCCTTAGACTCTGAGCTTCTTGGGGATACTAATCATGTTTTTACCTTTCTTTGTATCTCTTGTACTTAGCTTAGTGTCAAGCAAATTACCGGACTTGGAATCAAAGAAATCAAATTTCTATTTCCTATTCAAACCCTGGCTAGAGTAAATACAGCAAACATGGAGGTTATTGTGCCCATTTTACAATTGAGGTAAATGAAGTTCATGGAGGTAGTTACTTGGCCAAGGTCATTCAGATGTGGTTGTGGCTATAGATGCTGTTATGTAGAAGTTATCAGGCATGCATCAGATTCTCTGACCAATCATTGAACAGAATCCTGAGAAAATGTAACTCTGGAATGACTTGATAGAAGTTGATCATTAAGAAAAATGAAAACTTTTTGGACATTTACTAGCTACAAACTCAGAGTGGAGGACTCTGGCTTGCCAAGGAGCAGAATGATGTGGGGACAAACAATGAAGGGCTAATGGGCAAGAAAATACAGGAGGGAAGAGGTGATTACAGGAATAGGACTTGAGGAATACTGGGGACAAACCATACGGTATTTATGTGTTTCTTATAAACTGGGCTAAGGGAGAGAGAGCAAGAAGATATTACTTGTTTGTTTTTTTACGTGGATTTGGGGACTTGACTTTTTATCCCTCTAACAGCAATGTACTCAGTTGTTCTACCTTTCTCCAAGCAACTGTCCTCCAAGAGAAGGAGAAAATGTCATGGAAAAAAGGAAAGAAGACTCCCCTCTCTATTGCCAGGACAATTGATTGAGTGGTGACAAACTAGTAGCTCACTGAGACAGGTAAATAAAAGTACAAGTGACACACACACATGCACATGTGTGTGTACAAACACCTACATATTTATAAATACAAAATTTATTTCTTTGCAGATATATATTACACACACACACACATTTCTGTCTCTCTATAGGTATATATTGTGTGTATATACATTTCTATATCACAACTTAATAGTATCAAATGGGATAACATATGTAAAGTCCCTTAAAGCACTATAGAAATTCCAGGTTACCATTATTATTTGTAATCATCATTACTAGGCTATTATTGTTATTATTATTACTAGGTTATTATAATATTATTATTCTAGCACAATATTCCAGAGAACTTAGATCTCTCTCTCTTTCTCTCTCTCTCCTTGCATCTCTCTCTCTCTCTCACATACACACGCATAAGTCATTTGACATATATGTATATGATGCATGTCTTTAAATCAAATATTGGTAGATTTCAATTTCTCTTCAATTATTTACACACTCATTGGTATATCGTTGGTACAGAAAGTATCTTTGGTGTCAGCTTGAACAAGTGTCACTAAGTTTAGATTGAAAAGCCCTTTCTTTACTTGGATCTCATTCTTAGTGTATATCCTTATAAAGACAAATGAGAACTACCTGTGTTTTAGGAAATCATTCTTATAGATAAATTCAGAAACTGACACTTACTACCAGTGTAGTCTTGGGCAAGTCACTTAGTCTTAACCTCGAGGGGTCTCTGTTTCCTCCTCTCTGAAATTAACAATGTGAATAGTTGACCTCAGAAGTTCCTTCTAGTTCTAAAGTCAATAATCTTACAGGTCTCCTATGAGTTTTTCATTTTATAAGCTTATTGAGAACTAATATTGCAAAGGGCCTAGGATACCATTTTTAAAGCCAGGAAGATTCATGTTCTAACCTTCCTTTAGTCTCACTTTCCTCATCTATAAAAATGGGTAGAATAATATAGTTATCCCTTCTACATCACAGGGTGTAAGGGGTTAGCCCTTTTATGATATAGAAAATCTGCATACAAATTTTGGTCCTCCCTTCATAGCAGAGAAGAAGTCTGAATTATTATGGTATTAAAAGATAAAATATGTTGCTATTATACAATACTATACATATATTTTCTGCATTTTGGGGTTTATAAACTTTTACCGTGTTATCGGCTGACCTTCACAAGTTGTATTCAACTTCTGCAAAACCACTCCAAAATTTCCATTCATTTTCTTATGTTGTGATGGGAAAGTCATGATTGTGGAAGGGATACTGTACCTAAATTATTTACCTTATAAAGTCATTTTAAGAAATAAACAAAATAATGAATTTAGCATTTTATAAGTTTTAGTTATATTTATTATTGCACATTTACTAGAGACATTAAGCTACTGCAACTCATCTGGGAGCAAAGAAATGTAGTACTACAATATTTTCATGTTTTATTATAATTTTTGATTTCATTTAGATTCAGTGACCTGAGCTAATTATCATGGACACTTTAAATCTGAATTCCTTTATTATATATCAGTATGAACATACCATCCTCTCACTTAATAGATGAGTACCTTTGTTCAAGAATATCATAATCATCTCTCATCCACTAGCCTTTCAACTTGAAACATTCACCACCAGCAGCATAAGCATATGAATCAATGAATGGCATCACCCTCTAACCTCCAGTTTATTAATATTGGCGGTCTTGACACTCTTCATATCCTCATTCACTTCTCATGTCTGCTTACTGAGCACATGTAACTAAGCCAATTTTGAGGCCCTTCACTTCCTTATATGCACAAATATCACCAATGGAAGCAGTTCTGTCTGTTGAGTGTCTCTGATTCCATCTGTTTCTGTCTTTTCCATCTCTTTCCTTAGAACTTGTTTTTCTAAATACATTTATTTTTATTTAATCTTAACACTATTCTTAATTTACCCATCTTTCCTAGCTTTCCACTGTAGTTGCCATAAAATACAGTTTTTTAATTTGATTCAATACCACTTACTTAAACACCGACTGCCGTGTTAGAAGCACTGTTATGTTCAGGGTATAGAAAGATAAAAACAAAGCACTTCCTGCCAACAAGTTGCTTCACTTTCTACCAGGGGAATATCATCTACAGATAGGTAGGTAGATATAAGGAAATTTGAAGGAGAGGATAACAAGGAGGGCATTGAGCCTCAAAGAAAATTAGGTATTTTGAAGAACAAAACAGAGAGTACATTCCAGATATGGATTGGGGGAAGGGGGTAGAAGCAGAAGAAAGGCTGCTTTCAGTAAAGAAGAATGGGTAGATAGTAGATGGAATATTGGGCTGTATGACCCTGACCAAGTCATTTTTGTTTCTTAGCGACCCAAGGAAATCTCAAAGACTATAATCAATCTGTCAAGTATGTTCTAAATATTAGAATTAAAATTAGAGGTCTGACAGGGTTCTAACCTAAATGTCAGGAACATATGCTAAATACTCAGGATAGAAATATGAGAAATCACTTCTCTTGGGGAGTGTACTGTGTGTAAAAATATGTATACATTTACATATCGTGTATGTATAAATGTACATGTATATATATAAATATGTACATGTGTAAATATGTATATTTGCGTACACACATATGTACATGTATATACATGCATTCATGCATATATACATATATGTGGCAGAGGTGCTGATCTGCAATGGCTTAAAAAAAGTGTCTCACCTGAAGGCAGCATTTTCTCATGAATGTTTGACAACTGGCTCTCCAAAAAATAAATAAATTTATTCAAGACATACTTTTGAGTTTAATCTGCATTTTAAACATTTTCTCCATCACTTTCTTAAGCTAGATAATCAGTGAAATAATAAATTAACTCCTGATTTGTATTGTTCATTGATTTTCAAGGTATAAATGCAGACAGAAAATTTAACAATCTGCTCTCAAAAGCTTAGCTCCAGCTTACCCTGTCTAGAGCCCCTTATACCTAATAATTGTGTAGGTTATACCTAAGGCTTCTTGGTCTTAGATGATAATTAGAAAATTCTTTAAGTGAATATTTATATGCATAAATATAATATCATAAATTATAAATATACAAACTTTCATGTATTTAAAGTATTGTGTCTTTTTAAATGAAAATTATTCCATTTATATATGATACATATGCCATATATGCACACATTATATATTTTTTTCTCTATTTATTTTTCCTGAGTCTTTATGTTTCCAAATGAAAGTAGAGACTTGTTATGAATTACAAAAGTTGTGCAAGTTCAAGCAATTTCAGGATCTAGATCTCTGAGACCTTAACAATTATGTGGTCCAACTATCCTATAGTATAGATGAGGAAAGTGCGATGACATTTGTTCAAGGTAACATACCTAATAAGCATTATAGACAAAATTTGAAGTTTGCTTCTGAGCTGATATTTTAAAAAATCTTTTATTTATTTAAGTTTTCAACATTCATTTCTACAAGACTTTGAGTAACAAATTTCTCCCTCTCTTTCTCCTACCTCCACCCCAAAATAACAAGCCTACTGAATACCCCTTTCTCCAATCTGCTCTCTCTTATATCCTTCCCCATACCCCCTCTAACTTTCAAGTAGGGTCAGATGGATTTCTATACCCCAATGCCTGTATGTTATTTCCCAGGTGCATGTAAAAAACATTTTTTAACACTTGTTTGTAAAACTTTGATTTTCAAATTCTTTCCCTTCTTCCCTCCTCACCCATCCCCAGTGGGAAGACAAACAATTCAATATAGATTGCACATGTGTAATTATGCAAAATGTTTGCATAGTAGTTATATTTTGAAAGACTAACTATATTTCCCTCCATGATATCCCACCCTCAATTTATTGTAGTTCTCCTTTGACCCTGTCCCTTTTCAAAAGTGATTGCTTTTAACTATCCTCTCCCCCCAATCTCCCCTCCCTTCTATAATCATCCCTCTTATCCCCTCCCCCCCTACTTTCCTGTAGGGCAAGATACCCAATTGAGTGTGTATGTTATTCCCTCCTTTAGCCAAATTCAACGAGAGTAAGGTTGACCCCATTCCCTTTCACCTTCCTGCTCTTCCCCTCCATTCTAACAGTTTTCTCTTGCCTCTTTTATATGAGACAATTTAATCTAACTCTCCCTTTCTCCTTCTCCCATTATATTCCTCCCTCGACTCTTCATTTTATTTTTTAGATACCATCCCTTCTTATTCAACCGATCCTATGTCCTCTCTCTAGGTATACATGTACACACATATTCACACCCTCACAAATGTATTTATACACACATATACCTTCCTATACATATATATTCCCTTCAACTATCCTCATACTGATAAAAGTCTTATAAGTTACAATTATCATTATTCCATGTAGGAATGTAAATAGTTCAGCTTTAATAAATTCCTTATGATTTCTTTTCCCTGTTTACCTTCTCATGCTTCTCTTGCTTCTTGTATCTGAAGGTCAAATTTCCTATTAAACTTTTTTTTTTATCACGAATTCTTGAAAGTGTTTTATTTCATTGAATGACCATATTTTCCCCTGAAACATGATACTCAGTTTTTCTGAGTAGGTGATTCTTGGTTTTAATCCCAGCTTCTTTGACCTCCAGAATGTCATATTCCCTACTGTTTGATCCCTTAATGTAGAATCTGCTAGATCTTGTGTTATCCTGATTGTGTTTCTACAACACTCAAATTATTTCTTCCTGACAGCTTGTAATATTTTCTCCTTGACTTGGGAACTCTGGAATTTGGCTATGATATTTCAAGGAATTTTCTTTTTAGGATCTTTTTCAGGAGGTGATTGGTGGATTCTTTCAATCTCTATTGTGCCCTCAGGTTCTAAAACATCAATGTAGTTTTCCTTGAGAATTTCTTGATAGATGATTTCTAGGTTCTTTTTTTTTTGATCATGGCTTTCAGGTAGTCCAATAATTTTAAAATAATCTCTCCTGGATCTATTTTCTAGGTCAGTGGTTTTTCCAACGAGATATTGCACATTGCCTTCTGTTTTTTCATTTGTTTGGATCTGTTTTATAGTATCTTGATTTCTCATGTAGTCATTACCTTCCATTTGCTCCAATCTAATTTTGAAGGAATTGTTTTTTTCAGTGAGTTTTTGAAATTCCTTTTCTATCTGGGCAATTTGGCTTTTTAAAGTGTTCTTCTCCTCATTGGCTTTTGGAGCCTCTTTTGCCATTTGAGTTAGTCTATTTTTAAGATGTTATTTTCTTCAGTATTTTAGGGGTCTCCTTTAACAGGCTGTTGACTCGCTTTTCATGGTTTTCTTGCATCATTCTCATTTCTCTTCCCAATTTTTCCTCCACTTCTCTTACTTGATTTTCAAAATCCCTCTTAAGCTCCTCCAGGGCCTGTAACCAATCCTTATTTTTGTTGGAAGCTTTTTATGCAGGAGTTTTGGCTTTGTTGTCTTCTTCTGGTTCAACGTTCTTATTCTTTTTGTCCCCCAAAAGGTTCTATGATCTGATTTTGCTTCCTCTGCTTGTTCATCTTGCCAGCCAATTACTGGACTTTTGAGCTCTTGGCCATGGTAGAACTCTGCTTACAGAAGGAAGGAGCTGTGTCTAAAATTCCTGGGGTTTTCACAGTTGCCAGAGCCATTAGGAGGGCACCCTCTCTACAGCCATCACAAGTTCTTGGCACAGTGGCATTTCTTACCCCAGGACCACAACCCATGACTGAGACCCAGATCCAAGCAGGTCAAAGCAAGGGAAATTACCCTCTGAATGGTCACTTGGTCCCCCTATGATCTACAGGCCAGTAGCTCAGGAGGCAGCCATGGGGCAGCAACTGCAGCCACTGCTATCTTTTGACCCACAGACAGGGGCCAGACCATATTCTTCTCTCACTCAGTTCCAACAGAGGTCCCTACTGACCTTTCACTTTCTCTTTGGCATTTATTGGTTTGAGAAGTCTGGAAATAAGCCACATCTGCCAGTGATTCACCCTCCTGAAGACTGATCTGGCCAGTCTGGGTCACTGGTCAGGGCCATACCATTTCTGGGCCTGTGAAGGTCATGCAGGACAGCTCAGCCCCCAACCCAGTGGGATAAACCCTTCCTGTTGGCCTGCCAGGCTGCCTTCAGTGAGAGATTTGTTTCTCTCTGTCACTTTGTGGGCTTGGTAGCTCTAAAATTTGTTCACAGTGATAATTTACCATATTGGAGGTGGTTGGTGCAGGAAGGTAAGCAACTTCCTGCTTTAACTCTGCCATATTGGCTCTGCCCTCCTGCCATATATATTTTTTAAAATTTCATCAAATACACAGTGCAATCAAGAGGAAGCCTATTACTTTAAACTCAGGCAAGACACTTCTACTTCCCTAGACCTCTGTTCCCTGCTCTGTAAAATGAGGGGTTTGGACTACATATCACCATGGCTTTTTCCAGGTCTCTAATTATAAGATTTGGTGGCTTAAGAAACAATAACAAGAACAACAACAAAACTAAATACATTTTGAAGCACAAAAATATCTATGATGCTAGTTCTTTGTTTTTTGCCTTTTTTATTTCTAATGTGTTCCTCATCGAATAAAATTAATTATATGTTACATCTTGTACATAGTAGGCACCTGATGAATGTTTACTACAATGAGTTTGTTACTAATCCATTAGTGATAGTGTATTTAAGTTGCCTCATTAATGTATTTAAATTGTCTTAAGCAGCAGATCTTTTAATGCCCTTGCTATATATTTGGTTTATTTGTGAACAAGTGTTTAGTGCTAGATAAAGACTTCAATCTTCAATGCAAAGCAGTATTTTACAGCAAAGCTTTATACTCTTGCTTTCATTATTTTTCAAAACTTGAGAGATGAGTCATTCCAGAGGGAGAGATGGTGACTAGTGGTCTAAATTATGAATTGGCAACCCGACAATCCTGGGCTATAATCATGTCTTACATTCCAGGAGAAAGCTTTAATCAACTCACAGCTTCCGGTTTTTTATCCATAAAATGGAACCGGATCATTTCAGAGGGTTGATTAATTATTTGCTGTTTCTCTGTCTTTTTAAAGATGAAATGCACTATTCTGTATGGCTACTAAAGCAGTTTTAATATTTAGAAATGGAAATAAATCACAAGTACCTACCTTGCTTCTCCTCATATAAATGCAATCTTTTGTGAATATCTATTGGCCATTCTTTTATAACCCTTTATATGTACTTTATCACATACAGTTTTATCATCTCTATAAGATATGCTAGATTCAATATATTATTTCCATTATTATCTATTATCAATGCTTTATTTAATGTATTAATTTCCTTAGTTACCCACTATCGTAGTCATAACCAAGGTAGGATGACAAAAAAATCCTCCAGTTTTCTCACAGGTTAGCTATATTAGAAGAACACTCCCTCTCTCTAGACATTGTTTTGGGGCAAATTCATTTAGAAGCTGATAGCATTTAACAATATTTTAGCAGCATAGAAAAAACCTTCCCTCTGGCTACTGAACACAATGATCTCCTTTTCTGTTCCTACTATTATCACTCTTTCCTTAGGTCTGAGATGACAGGGGTCAGCATTCTGGGGCTTAGTTTCTGTCCATGACTTAAATATAATTTGTATTTAAACATAGATTATAAGGTATGATTAAGTTTGTTCCATACCTGAAAAAAAAGTTAGTTATGGCTCAGTCCATCTAGTGGGTCCTGTATTTTTTCAAGTGATTACTTAGATCTTTCACAACTTATTTTAAAATGTGCTATCTCCTGTAAGTGATATCTCTTCTGATCTGAAATAATATCACCTTCAATGTAGGCATCATTAGCATATTAATTTCAATATAGTATAGTAGATAGAGCATTGGGCTTGGTGTCTGGAAGGAATGAGTTTGATCCTGATTCTGATATGAACTAGTTGTGTGATATAAAGGTATCAATTAGTCTCTTGAGACTTTCTTGCCTATAAAACATGAAGACTACCTTGCTCACAGTAACTATTGTAATGGTCAAATGTGTTAATGAATATAAAACAATTATTTTTACCTTTGAAATGGTACATAAATATCTGTTATTATTATGAACGAGTCTTCCCTAGCATCCTTTCAGTGGCCTGAACAATCTCCCCACAGCATCTCCCAGAAACTCATTCTATGAATAATTGCCTCAATTTGTATCTATAACTTTTCCCTCTCCATTGGCTCTATGCCTTCTACCTACAAACATTCTTCTGAAAACCCAGTAGCTGATTGAGCTGGTATGTTATTTCTACTTTTCAACACTAAATCTTTTTGAAAGACTAGGCTACATTTGGTGCCCCTCACTTCCTCACCACCTACACATTCAGTGTTTTCCATCTGTCTTCCACTTCCAACTGTTTTCTCAGATCTCAGTGACATCCTAATTACTGTTAAGTGGTCTTTTCTCAGTCCTCATTGCATTTAACCTTTTTGTATCATTTGACAATAGTGATCACCCTTTCCTTCCCTATAATCTCTGCTTTTTAGCTTCTGACATATGCTACTTGTCTGGTTTTCATTCTCCATCTTCTTCTATGTCTGTCTGATGTGCTCTTTTTAACATTGCTATATGAAGGGACCTAGTCTTTGGTCTTCTTTTCTCCCTCAAAACTTCTTTACTTGTTGATCACCATCAAATCTTCCACAATCTCTGCTCTATAGATAACTTCTCTCCCAAAATGCAACAAAAAAAATCCTCCAGCTTTCCTAGTGGTTAGCTATAGTAGAGGACCACTCCCTCCCTCTAGACTTTAGCTTTTTCATCTGTATGGTAGAGAGATTGTACTGGATGCTGTTTGCTGTCCTTCAAAGGCCTAATATTCTATCATAATAAGAAAGTACCAATATTCCTGGTTTGCCTAACATATTGTATTTAATATTGTGTTTTGTCAGATGGAAAGAACTTAAGACTTGTGGGAAGGAGGAAACAGGGAATGGTTTCCTGAAATGAAGAAAAGGAAAGGGAAAGGAGAGTTGGTAAAAAGAAACATAACACAGTTCATAATGTAGTCTAGTGTCTATCTCCTTCTGATAAGGAAAAAGTAACTGTGTGGTCTTTTGAGCAAGATATGAACATTCTCTGAGTCACTATTTCCTCAACTTCAAAATAAAGAAACTGGCTGGACAAATGATCATTGATGTCTCTTTCAACACTAATATTCTGGTCTATTCTAAGTATGATAAAATCAACTCTGGTAGTTTTGTACCCTTCAGAAAAGATGGAACTGAGATAAAGCTGTGGGAAGATATGCAGAACTTACTAAAGTTTTATAATGAAACACCCTGTCATAAGTGTTTAACTTCTCAATTCTTTCACTTCCCTCAAGTGTTTCAGAATGCACCTTTTTATTTTACATTTTTAATAATTTAGAATGAGATAATATCTTGAAATATTTGGGGACATTTTAAGATGCATCAAAGAGAGAGCTGGACATCATTGATCTAGAAGATAGCAGAAATTTGGTTATTGATAACTTAAATACCAAGAACTTACTGTAATGATTTAACATGGTACAAAGAGATCATAGCACTTGTTATTATAAGAGTATGCAAGAAGGGAAAAAGGGGTGTGATCAGATGAATCAGGAGACCATCTGACAGTACCAGGATACAGTCCATAGGACCTATTTTCCTTCTAGTCCCTGAAGTGTAATATAAAAATGAAACAAAACAAAAAACACACCATAATTTCACTTTACTCATCTAGTCACTTCACTGCTTATTTTTACTTCAACTGTTGGAAGGAGCTGTTGGAAAGAAGAGGCTTGTGCCATCAGTTGTAGCCATGGAAGCTTTCAAGTGCAAGCCCATTTCTTTAAAATGCTTAAATAGTCTCCTTGAGAGCAAGAGATATTTACCCCTTTCTTTGTATCCTTAGTGTTTAGTGGTACATAGGAGGTGTTTAATAAATAATAGTTGGCATTTTACATTCATGTTTTATTCTAAATCACTATTAAAATCTATCACTAGGTGATGAAGCTAAGATGGCAGAAAAAATCAGGGACTTTTCTGCTCTTTCCTGAATTTTCCTCCAAACAATAATGCTGCAAAATGAATTTTGGAATAGCAGAACCCACAAAAAGATGGAGTGAAACAATTTTCCAGCCCAAGACAACTTTGAAACTTGGCAAGATCTATCTCAGCAGGTTAGAGTGGAGTAAGTTCAATCATCACAATCCAGACTCCAGCAAACCAGCAGCAAATTAGGGGTAACTGAATCAGCAGTGTGTACTGTAATGCCAAGGAAAGGCAACTTCCCAAGGTTCAGAATACCAGCATAGGTGCCCTCCATTTTATTCAGTGACAAACCAAGAACAGAGGTCAAAACATGACATCATTCAAAATACAGCATTTACTAAGTGTGATTAAATAATCTCCAAGTACTACCCCACCCCAGGACCTTCCAATCATTCAATCAATTACAAAGTCCCTGGTCTAAATACTTCTCTACCCCTAGGCTATACCTTCATTTAGTCCACCACAAAGCCCCTCTTCTCAAATGGAGATTAGTTTCCAATCTAAGTAAAGTACATTCATTTTCAACCATAGAACACAAAAAAAAGGTCAAAAGTTCCCCACCCCTGGATTACAATTGAATCTACCCCAGAGTTACATCAAGTTTAAACACAGCACTTAATACCCAAATGGAGGTCTTTTCTTCATCTTGACACCAGGCAAGTTCTCAGCAATCTTAGTTCCTGGGGAGACAAGGCTTAGCAAGGCCACAAGATACATTGCCAGTCCCTTCATTAATTCATCCTCTGTCTGTAGAACAGTCCTAGAACCCCTGAAAACATTAGCAAAGCCCTCTCCCAGGATTTCTGTAAACATACAACAAGAAAATCCTTCTTCAGGGCTTCTGAACCAACAGAAAGGTTCCCAGACCCCTGCAATAACAGCACTGTCCTTCACCAGTGGACAGTATTCACTCTGTCTGCAGGACAGTCTCCAGACCCCTGCAACAACAGCACTGTCCTTCACCAGTGGACAGTATTCACTCTCTGTCTGCAGGACAGTCTCAGGGCTTCTTAGCGAACAGCCAGGTTCCAGGACTTCTTCAACAGGACTGTCTTTCACCAGTGGACAAATCTGGCAAAACAACATCAAAACAGACAGACAAAGTACCGGCAAAACAGCCATGTCTCCTCAGTCCTTGGCAGCTCCAGGGGGCAGGTCTCAAAAGTCCAGGGCGATTCAAAGTGGCAAAACAGCAATTCTCTCAGTCTCTCTCTCAGCCTCCACGAGGTGCTGCTTCCAAAAAGTTTTTCTGCCTCTCTCTTGTCTCTCCAAATCTATGTCACCAGCTCCTCCCAGTTCAGGACTTTCTTTTCACATCAACAAGTCCATCCCACAGGTGGGATTAACAAGCTCTGGGTTTTAACACAATCAATTTGAAAACCAAGCCAATACAGGGGAATCTTTAATTGCCATTACTATCACACAGTGACAGCAATGGCTTCCAAATTTCTCAGTCTATAGATGGTAAGGGAGGCAGACAACTGGTCAGAAGGAGTTTAGAGGGGGACCTTTGCTGGTACTGGGTGAAGAACTCTCTTGCATTGCTCATGTACTTGTCCAGGTTACAGTCTTGAGTCACAGTCGCAGGGGGAAGAGGAGCATTACCACACAAGAACTTGCAGCATCAGGAGAGTGGAGACCCTGATCACAGCTCTAATTCAGAAAAGACTCCTTGTAGTCATTTACAGATCATAGCACAGACAAAGGAAGCAGTAACTAGACCTCTCCTTAGATCATACCTCCTTAGAAGAACTGAAAATTTATAAATCCCCAGAACTTGTTCTGAAAACAGTTGAACAAAAAACAACAACAACAATAACAACAAAAAAACCATAAAGTTTGGGACAGGGCCCCCTCCACTCTAGGCACAGAGCCCAACTTTAATGTAAAAATAGAAGTTAAGAAACAGACTGGAAAAATGAGCAAACAACAAAAAAGAACTCAGCCACAGAAGGTTACTATGATGACAGGGAAGAGCAAGACATAAGCTCAGAAGGAGACAACAAAGTAAAAACTGCTATATGCACAGCCTCAAAGAAAAATGTGAATTGGTCTCAGACCCAAAAAGAATTCCTAGAAAAAGTTCAAAAAGACTATCAAAAGTTAAATATGAAAAGTAGAGGGAAATTGGGGAAAAAATATAGGTGATGCAAGTAAAGCATAGGAAAAAAGGGTCAACAACTTGGCAAAGGACACATGAAAATTACTTAATAAATAACTCCTTTAAAAACAAAATATGTCAAATTATAAAAGAGACACAAAAATTCACCAAAGAGAAGACATCTTTCAAAAGCAGAATTGGTTAAATGAAAAAAAGAAGTAAAAAAGTTTACTGAAGAAAATAATTCCTTTAAAATTAGAATTAGGCAAGTAGAAACTTTATGAAAAAATCAAGTCAAATCAAAAGACCAAAAACAATAAAACAAATGTGAAATATCTCATTAAAACAACAACAACTTGCCTGGAAAAGAGATCCAGCAGAGATAATTTAAGAATTATTGAACTATCTGAAAACCATGATCAAAAAAAAAGCTTAGATATCATAGTTGAAGAAATCATCCAAAAAATTGTCCTAATATTCTAGAATCATAAAATAAAATAGAAATTGAAAGAATCTATCAATATCCAAAAGAGATTCCAAAAGCCAAATTCTAGAGCTCTGAGGTCAAGGAGAAAGTATTGCCAAGTATCCAAGAAGAAACATTTGAAATACTGTGGAGCCACAGTTGGGATAAAATAAGATTTATTAGGTTTTACATTAAATGATTAGAGGGCTTAGCATATTATACTCTGGAGGGTAAAGACACTAAGATTACAATCAAGAATCACCTATGTAGCAAAACAGTATAATCCTTCAGGGGATGGAGGACTTTCAAGCATTCCTGATGAAAAGAACAGAACCAAATAGAAAATTTGATTTTGAAATACAAAATTCAAGAGAAGCATAAAAAAAGGGAAAGGGGTTCGATTAGGTTAAACTGCTTACATTCCTACATGGGAAGATGATACATGTCACTCCTAAGAACTTTCTCATTATTAGGGCAGTTAGAAGTAGTATACATAGTCAGATGATATGGGTGTGAGTGAAATATGATGGGATGATATCCAAGAAAATAAAATGAATGCATGAGAAAGAAGAATGATGTGAGAGAAGGGGAAAAGGACAAGTAGAATGGGATAAATTATCTCACATAAAAGAAGTGCAAAAAAAAAAAAAGCTTCCCCAGTGGAGGGGAAGAAGTTGTTTGGGGAAAGTTCTTGAACTTTACTCTCTTTGGAATTAATTCAAAGAGGGAATAATATAAGTTCAGCTGGCCATAGAAATCTATCTTCCTCTATAGAAAAGTAGGAGGGGAAGGGTATGAGAGAAGGGAGGGGCTGATAGAAGGGAGGGCAAATTGGGTGGATGTGGTAGTTAGAAACAAAACATTTTTATATAATATTTTATTTTTCCCCAATTACATGTTAAAAGAATTTTAAAACAGTTTTTTAAAAAAAGTTTTATATTCCAAATCCTATATGTCCAAACCCCTCTGCCCTGTCCCTGAGATGGTAAGCAATCTGATATAGTTTATACATGTACAATCATGGAAAACAATTCCACATTACTTATTTGGCACAAGAAGGTTAAAAAAAAGAATGAAAGCACGTAAGAATAGCATGTTAACAGATAAGTAAGATCATATAGATAATACATAGTAGAGTGTGGATTAAAACTCAGGTCTTCTGACTTTAAATATAAGACTAATTCTGACTGTATAATCTATATTTTTCTATTCTTTTCTTCTAATTGTCATTTTTTTCAATAACTTTGAAATTGCTTATTGACCAGCTGTGCTCTTTAAGGTATATTATTATTTGGTGACATTTTGTAGTCTCCAAGCATAGCATTGGCTCTCAAATAGCTGCTTAAAAATAATTTATTTCATTAAATCATATCTTCATTGCTTTAAAAATTCAGGCACAAGGCCTTAGACACTTAACACTTACTAGCTGTGTGACTTTGGGAAGTCACTTATCCCCAATTGCCCTCCAAAAAGCAAAAAAAAAAAAAAAATCAGGCACATATGATCCTCAGGTTTCTAAAGAACATGTTACCCTTTTATATTCAATTATTTGATTGTCCATATTATCTGAAAATGCACCTAATGCTGTAGCTCTTCTATTAGTATCTCAAATTGTGATATCCTTTTAGAAAAATGGAAAGAAAGAAGTTTCATTTCAAGACAAAGAGCCCTTAAATGTTTGTCACCTTTTCTATCTATTTATTTGATGCAAATATATTCCAGAACATGATGAAACATGGCCTAATGAAAATGACTATATAGTGGATTAACAAATTTTTTATTGTTATGGTTTCTTGTTGGAATTTACTAGTCAAAAATGCAATAAAGAATTATGTGTGTTTATGTATTACAGTGACTATAACACTGACAAGCTTTTCCTGGGATTTCTTCAGTGTGAGATTCTACCTCCCTCCTGCTAATCAGGAACATATCACTATTTTATCTTAAAGTTAATTTCACAGGGTAATGAAAGGTCAAGTATCTTTTTATTTTTAAGCAATCGGGGTTAAGTAACTTGCTCAAGATTACATGGCCAGTTATTTCTGGGTGTGGTGCTAAGTATCTGAGCCTGGATTTGATTCCCAGGTCATCCCAACACTGGGGCCAGTGCTCTTACTTGCTGAGCCACCTGGCTGCCCCTAAGCAATTGGGGTTAAGTAATTTGCTCAAGGTTACATGGTCAGGTGTTTCTGGGTGGGTGCTAAGTGTCTGAGCCCGGATTCGATCCTCAGGTCATCCTGACACTGTAGCTGGTGCTCTTACTCGCTGTGCTACCTGGCTGCCCCAAAGGTCAAGTATCTTGACCAGAATCACATAGTCAGTCTGTGTCAGAAGAATGATCTGACATTAAGTTTTCATAACTTCAAGGTTGTCACTTTATCCACTATGTTATGTTCCAAGCTGTCACTCAACCTAATTAATATAATGTTTTATTATTTTCATAATATATACAGATATTTCTGAAATTGTTACATATAAGCATGGGTTGAACTACATAGCCCCTAGCTCTGTCTGTGATTTTATGCTTCATGAATATTATATCATGCGTTTTAAAAATGAAATTTGTGAAATTTGGCCAAATATATATTCAAAGGATTTTTTTTACTCATTCTTATGGTCCAGTCCTCATGAGATAGTAATATCGCCACATTCATAATTCTATAGGGTCTCATTAATTATCTTTAAAATGACTGTAGCAGTAGAAATTTGAGATTAAAATATTTGACACTGTTTATGACATAATGAATCTTGAATGAATTTGCTACAAGAGAAAAGTGAATTTATTAGCAAATATGTAAAATAATAACTGTTCTAAAGATTTTAGAAACCATTAGAGCTTGGTGAATTCCTTACCTCTTTCATGTGTACTTTCAAAATCTGCAAAGAAAAATTTGTATAACCTGGATAATTTATTACATCCTAACATCCTGTCCAGAAGATAATCTATTTTTATTCTCTATTTTTCCAATGGATCTGTGATCTCCTTGTTGAAGATTTTATCTCCAGTGATATGGATTGCAACTCATTTGTGACAGCTCATCCAGTTCAACTTTTGTTTATGGATTCCTATGAGTTCAGTACAGGGTGTCCATGCTTTGTTGGGGACCTTGTATTCTCTTCACATTACAAAAATACCAAAGGAATACAAAGACCACCCATTTTATCTCTTAGCTCATTTATTTTTATCACAGTTCATTGAGGACATCCTTTGCACCACTTCTCCCATATAATTATTTTGTTCATAATGTGTCAGAGCATTATCATGCCCACCATGCACCCTTTGGTTGACCTTTAAGTAATCATCAACTTTAATTATTTGGGATTCTAGTACCCCATGAATTGTAACCAGATAGCACCATCATGAGGAATCTAGTTTTGAAAAGATGGTCCTTTGTTTCAAAGAGATGCTCAGGTTCATTAAAAAGAAAAAACAAATCAAAACTGTGCAGCTTCCCCAAAGCAATCCATTCCCTCTCTCATCTTCTGCTTAATTTGGTTTTTAATGAAAATAAATATAAAGACTCACTGACGATGTATTTCTAAGTTCTTTAAGTTCCAAAATAGACTATGCTTTTGTTCCACTTTCCCTGTATGGGGTTTGTATTCAAAATTTGCAACTATATTTCTATTTGGTCCCAGAGTGAAGAAACAGGAGTAATGGGTATCACTTGAAAAGAAGCCAACTTGAGAGGGATGGAGTCAAGATGGCGGAATAGAAACAGGACCTCTGTGGGGCTCTGTCTCCCACCACCTCCAATTCACATAAAAGGGGACTCTAAGTAAACTTTGGAGCTACAAAACCCACAAAATGACACAGAGAAGCTAACTTCCCACTGAGGACAGCCTGGCAGGCAAGCAGGAATAGACCAATGCAGTGCTCTGGGAGTTGAACCCAGCCCCATCCCGAGGTTTGATCCCCAGGTCGGGCCTGACCAACCACCTGCTGGAGGGACCCCAGATCACCAGCACCTGTGGTGGCCCAGGATTATCAACATATATATGCTAAGGACAATGTGAGAGGTCAGTGCAGTGTGGACTTTGGGACCCAGTAGTTGGGAGTGCCTCGGCTTTTGCCCCCAGGTTGAGAAGCCGCTAAGGGCTGCTGTACCCCCAGCCATGTGGCAGCTTCAGCTCCAGTCCTGCAGAATATAGGGGGACCAAGCAACCAGTCGGAGGAGTAATCGCTCTTGCTTTAACCTGCTTGGACCTGAATTGTAGACTATGGTGTAGGTCCTAGTGTGTGTGACCAGCTTGCCTGAGTGTGTGGAGGCTTCAGAGAGGGCACTGAACTAATACCTCAGGCAGCTGAGAAAACCCCAGCATTTGGTACAAAGCTCCCCTGTCTGGTGGCAGAGTCCTATTGTGGCAAAAAGCACAAAAGTCAAGTAATCGAGTGGAAAAATGATCAGGCAAAGGAAGCAAACCAAGCAAAGCAATCCAACATTAGACTCCTATTTTGAGGACAAAAGGGATTAATCAAAACAAGAAACAGGAGGAAGACAGTGAAGTCAGAACTCCTGCACCAAAAGCTTCCAAGAAAATACGAGCTGGTTACATTACAGGCCATTGAGGACCTTAAGAAGCAGATAAGAGAAGTGGAGGAAAAATTGGGAAGAGAAATGAGAACGATGCAAGAAAATTACGAAATGAGAGCCAACAGCCTGACTGAGGAAAATAACACCTTAAAAAACAGAGTAGCTCAAATGGCAAAAGAGGCTCAAAAAGGCAATGAGGAGAAGAATGCCTTAAAAAGCCAAATTTGCCAGATGAAAAAAGAATCTCAAAAGGTCATTGAGGAGAATCATTCTTTCAGAATTAGATTGGAGCAAATGGAAGCTAATGACTTTATGAGAAATGAAGATGCTGTTAAACAGATCCAAACAAATGAAAAAATAGAAGGCAATGTGAAATATCTCATTGGAAAAAACCACTGACCTGGAAAATAGATCCAGAAGAGATAATTTTAAAATTATTCGACTGCCTGAAAGCCATGATCAAAGAAAGAACCTAGAAATCATACTCCAAGAAATTCTCAAGGAAAATGCCCTGATGTTTTAGAACCAGAGGGCAAAATAGAGGTTGAATGAATCCACCGATCACCTCCTGAAAAAGATCCCAAAAAGAAAACTCCTAGGAATATTATAGCCAGGTTCCAGAATTCTCAGATCAAGGAGAGAATATTACAAGCATCCAGGAAGAAACAATTTGAATATTGTGGAAACATAATAAGCATAACTCAGGATCTGGCATCTGCTATACTGAGGGATAGAAGGGCTTGGAATATGATATTTCAGAGGTCAAAGAGCTGGGACTAAACCCAAGAATCACCTACCCAACAAAACTGAGTATCATGTTTCAGGGGAAAATATGGTCATTCAGTGGAATAGAGGATTTTCAAGCATTCTTGTTGAAAAAACCAGAGTTGAATAGAAAATTTGACATTCAGATACAAGAAGCAAGAGAAGCATGAGAAGGTAGGAAAATAAATCATAAGGAACTTATCAAAGTTGAACTATTAACATCCCTAAATGGAAAAACGATAATTGTAACTGATGAAACTTTTCTCAGTATGAACATAGTTGAAGGGAATATATATAATATATATATATATAATATATATGTATATATATGGATACAATATATCTATGCATACAATATATATGCATATACTATATATGTGTGTCTATATAGGAGGGTATATGGGCCTATGAATACATATGAGAATGTGTGTATATATGTTTAGAGGTATACATAGATACAGAGCACAGGACCAATTAATAGGAAGGGATGATACTTAAAAGGTGAAATTAAGAAGAGAGAGAGGAATATAATGAGAGGAGATGGGGAAAGACAGAATGGGGTTAACTATTTCATATAGAAGAGGCAAGGGAAAATGTTTACAATGGAGGGGAAGAATAGGAAGGCAAAAGGGAATGGGTCAACCTAACTCTCATTGAATTTGGCTTGAGGAGGGAATGACATACACATTAATTAGGGTATCTCACACTACAAGAGAGTAGTGGGGAAGAGGAGGAGCGGGGGCTGATGGAAAAGAGGGCAGGTTGGGGGTAGGGAAGTTGGAAGCACCCACTTTTGAAAAGGGATGGGATCAAGCACAGAATATAACAAGTGGGAGGTGGGATAGGAGGGAGGGAAATATAGTCAGTCTTTTACAATATATCTACTATGTTATTGTTTTGCATTAGCTACACATCTACAACCTATACTGAAATGCTTATCTTCCCAGTAAGGGTGGGTGACAAGGAAGGAAGGGAATGAATCTGGAATTCAAAGTTTTAAAATCAAATATTTAAATATATATTATCATTAATACTATTTTACATGTAATTGTGAAGTAAGTTATACAGGCACTGGGGCATAGAGAACCACCATGCCTTACTGGAAAAGTAAAAGGCAGTATGGGAGAAGATCTGGGAGAGAGCAGATTGGAGGAGGGGATATCCTGTTGGGACTGTTATTTTGGGGCAGTGGGTAGGGGACAAATGGGGAGAAAATTTGTAACTCAAAGTCTGGTGGAAATGAATGATGTAAATCAGAAGTTAATAAAGCATTTTAAAAATGAAAAAAAAGAAGCCAACTTGACTTGATATCAGGAAAATATTCCCAACAATTAGAGCTTTCCAAAACCAAGGAATGAGGTGCCTTGAGATGTGGTAGGACTCCCTTTCTTGGAGGTCTTCAGGAAGAAGGTGGGCAATCACATGTCAGATTGTCATGTTGGAAAAAACTTTTTGTTTGTCAGTATGAATAGATAGCTGCTAAGGTACTTTCCAACTTTCAAATTCTATGGTATTATGATATTGCTTAATTACTCAATACCATGAAAAAATGGGACAGGATTGGGTTGGATTAATCCCTTTTTTTCCCTTTCAGATAATAAAAAATGTTATTTCAAACAATTCACCCAGGACAGTGCACTTATTTACAAATGTAACTTCCACTCTATGTTCCAAACAAATTCACTAAAAAGAAATGCAATTTTAGGGAAATTCAAAATATTCAGGGACATTGAACATTCTCAATGTCTAGACAATTTGAATGCTGTGTAAGTCACAATGAATCAAAAATTGAGGACATGTTGTTACAATGACATGAGATGATAGGTGAGATGATGAGTAAACCAGATAATCTTATAGTGAGGTCTTATCTCTGCTTGATATATGCATAACCTCCATTAAGGGTAATTAAAGTTATAAATGAGGAACAATTGGGAAATCAACCAGAACATATTTTCTTTCTTAAAAAAAGGAAATTCTTTTTCAACAGTGAAGGAACAGACTGGTGGGGTCAGGAGGGTCTAGGAGCTAGACGGTGTTTGCAAAGCCAGTGAACAGCTTTTAGATTGAAAGAAATCTTCTGTGCTAATGGGAACTGGGCTCATGGGAACATACGGAAGTCATTCTTATGAATATGAAATATTTTAAACATTATTTACTTTTCATAAAATACAGTAATGCATTCTGATTTTCCTGAATGTGGGTTCCACAGCATATTTTAAGTTAGACAAATAATAAATGCAAAAGAGAGATGAAGTCAGTCATGCCCTGGGATAAGCATATGGTAAAATGGTCACCCAATCTGTGAGCTTCTGTGGAAATGGTACAATTATTGAGCAAATGAGAATTAGAAGAGACAGGGGACAAAAATAGTAGGTTGAAATTGGTATTTAGATCTAAGATAACATGAATTTAGCTCACCACTCCTTTTTTCTTTCTCAAATCTTTCCATAATCTCATAGTCGACATTTCAACTAAGAACAATAAGAAAATGAGAGTGGACACATCAATAATTCTATTTCACTCAATAATACCATTTCTAGAGCCCTTAGCACTCATATTGAAATTGGGTAATATGAAGATTCCATCTCAATATCTCAGGGCATACTGTTATAAGAGATCTTAGTGATTATTAAATTCTTAATTCTACCTTCTACTCCACCCTTAATCTCATTTTACTAAAGAACAGACTTCCCCAAGGCCACACAGCAGTTCCTCTAACTCCAAAGCCAGTGTTCTTTCCACTGCAAGATACTGACTCATTTAGTATTTTATACCTTACAAAGTACTTTTTGTATCTACTCTTCTTTGAATCTCTTAACAGCTTTATAATATAGGTAGAGCAAATATCACCCCCCCCCAATTTTACAAATGATACCTATATCTCAGAAAATGTATTTTGCCAAGTTACTCAATCACAAAGGAGCAGGACTAGTTCTCAAACCCAGGCCTTCTTATCATAATTCCAGGGCTGCTTCAAATAATCCTAGTCTTCCACTTCACTGAGAAATTGATACTTTAAGTGCTTTCAAAAAGGTAGCTTTTGGTCTATGCATGTAAGTCACATGAGTTGTTGGCTACTGGTAAGCAGGCAGGATGAGTATGGCCCTGTGTCTTGGGCTTAATGGTGTGTGCATCTCAAGGTAGTCATACATTTATACTCAACAGGAGAACAAGGTGGATATTTCCTTCAATAGTATTAAAATATCTCCTTTAGAGAGAACTTACTTTTTTTGAACTCAACTTTCTAGAAAAGACTGACAACCAGAAATTAGAAAGATGTTGAACAGCCAAAATAGAAATCATTATGTCCATTCTTGAATGCCTGTTCCATCAGCAGATAAGAGAAGCTTCAGTTCCTCACTCAAGACCTATTTATCCTAATATCATACATAATATTAACAAGCTTGGCTGCCAGGGTTCTCAACTCAAAGATTAGGAGCCTTATCACTAGAGGGTTTAGTTGCTGCTAGAGGTGAGTCCCTTCCAATTAGAAATCCAATAATTCTGAGACCTATGAGGGACCTAGCATAGCTCCCAACTACATTCTTTCTATTGCCATCCATCCTGAGTTCTATCCCTTGCTTCAGAATAGATTCATTTCTGGGTTATTGCTACAAGAGTTTTCGCTCTTTCGAAGAAGTAATAGTTAACTCACTAGGTGCCAGGATTGTACTAAGAACTCCACACATAGCTCATTTGATCCACACAACAGCAATGGGAAGTATGTGTTGTTATCTTCCCCATTTAAAAATTGAGGAAACTGAGACAAACAACAGATAAGCGACTTTCCCAGGGTTATAAAGCTAGTCAATGTGAGGCCAAACTTGAACACAGTTCTTCCTTACTTCAAGCCCAGCTCGCTATCTACTGTACTACCCCACTACCCCCCAGATATTGAGGAATGCTGCCAATTGGCTGCAGAGATCAAGGACAGAAATAGTATTAATCACCAACAATGTCAGTTTATCTCATTGCTTGGCTAATTGTTTTCTCATGTTCATCACAAACCTGTAAGGCAGTGTAGTGTAGTGAATTAAGTACAAGCCTCAGAGATGGAAAGACCTCAGTTCTGATCCTGCTTCTTACATCTTCTGGCTGTTTGACCATGGGTGAGCCATTTAAGGTCTCTGAACCCCTGACAACTCCCCTAAGATTATGACTTGTAGAACAACTGCTAATATCCATAAGTAGACTTTCTTGTTAAAGTTTCCTTACACCAGCAAAATTAGTCATTCAACCTCCTCCCCACTCCCCCCCCCCAAAAAAAAAGATATTACAGACCTGTATCCAACCACTTCCAGTCTGCTATTTAGCATAGCTGAGTTTGGCATTCAATATTTGCATTGAAAGCAATGTCATAGTTTATGCAAAAACTTTGTTCATCAGAAGGCACATAATTGCCTTTCTCTTCAGACTATGGGAGTTTTTGTGTCTTCTCCACAACTAGAGGGCTGTAATGGAAATGCAAATTTAAAGAACTTTCCTGCCCCTAGGCCCTTTGATAGGCTTAAGAGACTCTGAGAACCTTCCTTGATTTGAAAATATCCTCTGCCCCCTAATAGGCTGAATGTGGTCACATGGAGCCAGCAGCAGGAGGCTTCGTTTTCAGGAATGCCCACACCTTGATGCTGTGTGATTGGGCAGTAGGTCAAGAGGGTGGTTACATTCTCTGACCCAGGACAAGGCTATATAATCCCTCATGTGAGACGTGCTTTGGGGCTTACTTTGAGAAGTGTTGTGTGTTTTGACCAGATGAGACTCTGGGCAGCTGTTGAGAGCTCCCCTCCCTCGTCCACCCCCCCCCCCCCCACCTTGAAAACCCAAATGTTGATGCTTTCCTCTCTGGTAACTGTGATTTGGTATGGATGTAATGGTTGGACAGTTTGGAAGCCTGTCTGCTTGATCTGTTTCTCTGTCTCGTAATTTCTGTCTGTATACTCTGAAGTTTGGGGTGCTGACCTTTTCCCCCTGAACTAGGTAAATGATTAAAGTAAACTTGTTAACCCATTTTGAGTTGCTTTCCTTTAGAAAAGCAGATCTAAGAACCTGTGTTGGCAGCCACCCTCGGGATGCTGGGGCGCTTGTTGCTACAGGGGCTGGTCAGTGCCTTTGGGCTGGATACTTCAATCACGATTCTTTATAAGAGTAAGTCACTTCTTTTGAAACTCCTTTTTGTTGGCCTTTGTATGGAGGGCAGGTAAATCAGTTTACTGACAAATCTTGCTAATAGAACTAACTTAACTATAGCCCAGTTAGCCTTAAATGAAAACAGTTCCACAGATTGGAGCCAGTGATATCAACTTCTAACTGCAAAAGTCATTGTAAAATCCTAGATTTAGAGTTCAAAGGAACGTCAGTGATTGTCTAGTACAACCTTCTCATTTTGTACCTGAGGAAACAGATTCAGAGATTAAAGTGGTTTTTGCTCATGTTGATACAACTTCTAAATATTGAAGGTGGTATTTGAAACCAGGTCTTCCTGACTCCTGATCCAATACTCTATCCAAAATACTACCAACTCATTTTAAAGAAAGTATAAGAATATGGAAAAAAATGAGGGAATTAGTTTAAACTGCAAATAGTTTCATGAGAGTTGAGTTCTCCTTTGAAATGAGGTTAAGCAGGGAATATGTTAACTTCATTCATTTGAACAAGATTGACTACCTTGAAATTTTACATCCATTTTCAATAGCCATTGCTTTTTTTCTAAACAGATTTCAGTTTATTCTATGAAACTATTGCAACATTCTAAAAGAAATGAACCTATTATAAAAAGAATGATATGCCCAAAGGTAAATCATGAAATACCTTTACACAGAAGCCAAACATGTGGTAACCATCTGAAAAATGGGTCAAAAAAGTAATCACAACTTATGTTACTCCAACAAGAGATTAAAAATTACTCTTACCTTCTGGCCTATAAAAATAATGAAAGCTTGAGCAAAAACCAGCAGCAAAGTATTTGTCAGTTTCTCATACAACTTTACAACATTCTTCGGTTTATGACTTCAAAGACACCATTGGTTGTACTTCACTTTGTTTTAATATTTTATCAGTTACCTAATAAAATGCAACTCTTCTATTGAATGTGGTTAATAGCATTTCACTAATGGAAAGAATACAGATTTTTGTGAGCAATGATGTATTATCAATCAGAAATATTATACAATACTAAAGTGTGTGGTTGTTTTTAGAAAATGACATCACAAATAATAACCAAAAACAAAATGACAATGATGCAAAGGGGAGAAATAGCCAATGTTTTCAGGAACTAATAGGTCTATAATATATTCAATGGATAGAAGATATTTTGCTATATGTCATTGGGAGGTAGAGAAAAAAAAGAGAAGGGAAATATATTGCTTCAGTACCACCTTGCTGACTGTGACTACGGTATAGATAAACTGTGTGTTCAAGATTCATTATTAGAATATCTAGATGATTAAAGAGGAGAAGGCAGGGGGATGAAAGACTGAAGCTGACAAAAAAGGGAGAATATGGAGATAAGATTATGAAAGAGATTTATAAATGAGGGAATTAGTGAGAATGAGAATGAGAAGACCAGAGAGTATATATAAGAAAATGATACTTTGTAAAAGTTAAATACGGTTAGAGAAAAGGAAAAGGAAAAAGACTTGAGTAGGTGAAGGGAAGACATTTGGACTGAAAGCCCAGTAGAAGATTCCCATAAAATTCATTGTGGAACCTTGTGAGGAGGAAAAGCAGAAGGATAAGGAAAGGGATCCAAGGAAAAGGAGAATGAGAAGCAAAAAGAGAAGGTCTCAAGCTGAAAGACAGAGACTGAATTTGAATGCTGACTCTGGCACCTATGCCATCTTGGTCCAGTCACTTAACTCCTTGGGGTTTCAGTTTCCTCATCTGTAAAATGAAATGGTTGGACAGGATGTCTCCTAAGGTCCTTTTCAATAGCAAAAACTCACTTGTCTCCCTCTCCCAAGAGGTGATTGTGTACATCTCCCGCTTCTAGCTCTAGAAATACACATGAGGGGTTGGGACATTTTGAATGAAGTTCAAGCTTCATTATAAGTGTATTTTTCCCATTGTTAGCTCTAGAACTTTATTCTGTTTCTTCAGCTAATAGTAATTAGCTTTAATAAAGGGATATTAATTTCAAAGAAATAGCAAGTACAAATGAACAAACATTTTCCCTCAGGAGTATGATCTCTCCTCTACCAACCCAGTCTCTTGGTGAAAGTGGGTCCATACTTAGCCCATGTTATACCTAACATTTGTCTCACCAAGTTAATGTCCAAGAGTAGAATTACTATTGGATTAGTTATTATGTCAGCTACTGCTGGGTAGTGTCCCCAGAGTTATTCTCAATAGCATCACTGTTGGGCTGGCTATAAAATCCAGCATAGACTCTACTTCCAGACCTCACAAACTCTTGGATGCTCCCTCTCCTGAACTCTCAAAACTAATAAGGTCAAAGTCTTCAGATTATATTCCTTCACAAAAAATGAAAGAATGATGCCCACCAATTGGGGACTGGCTGAACAAGTTGTGATTATATATGATTTTAATGGAATATTACTCTACTATAAGAAATGATGAATAGGCTGATTTCAGAAAAAAATAACCCTGGACTTCTATGAACTAATGCAAAATGAAGTGAGCAGAACCAGAACATTGTACACAGTAACAGCAACACCATATGATGATTAATTTTGAATTACTTAGCTATTCTCAACAATACAATAATTCAAGACATTTCCAAAGGACTCATGACAAAATATACTAACCACCTCCAAAGAAATAACTGATAGAATTTGAATGCAGATTAAAGCATACTATTTTTCACTTTCTGTTTTTCCCCCCTTTGGGTTTGTGTCTTCTTTCCCAAAATGACTAATATGTTAATATGTTTTGTATGACTGAACGTATATAACCTATATCAAATTGCTTACTTTCTCAGGGAGGGGGCAAGTGCAAGAGGGAGAGAGAAAATTTGGAACTCAAAAATGTTAAAAATGAACATTAGCAATTTTCTTTACATGTAACTAGGAAAAAATAGATTTTTTTTTTAAGGAAAGAACTAACACCAAAGCAGGTAAAGAAACATAGCTTATATTAAAGGGGACACATGTAGGCCTCAGAGGGAAAGGACTTATAGGATTATCTCTCACCATATATCATCTGTGAAGGATCCAAGCTAAGAGCAAAAATCCAACCAAGAGAGAAACTGATACTGATGCATGCCTAGTTGTGTAACTGGTGCCAGAGAGGCTGCCATTTCCTATGTAGTTCACAGACCATATCCAGTTACAGAATATTTGCACATGCTCCACAGTCTCTTCAAGGCACTTCCATTAAGCACTGTCATGGATTACCTGGGCACAGGATCACTGGCCTTTATCATCTCAACTTAGTACCCTGATATACCCTGTGCAAGCTCAAAGGACTATAATTATTGACTAGTCGTCCTTTACACTCTACTGCTGAGAACCTGAGAAGGAGGAGATGGACTTGAGAGGGAAAAAAGAAGAAAGGACCTGGAAGAGAAAGGAAGGGCATTGTAAGATAAAGAACAAATTAGTAAAACAATAAAAATGAAGTTGGGTGTGCTGTTACAGTATTTACAAGCTGAGTTGGTACTAACAAGGTAAAGCTAGTGATACCTGCAGAATTGAAGACTGGTATACACTAGTTTATCCAATTCTCTTGGGAAGCCACAAAAATGAAAAGAAAAGAAAAGAGGAGAAAGAAAAGAGAAGAGAAGAAAAGGAAAGAAAATAAAATAAAAGAGGAGAGAAGAAAAGAAAGGGAAAGAAAAGAAAGGAAAAAAAGAAAAAAAAGAAGGAAGGAAGGAATGACGTCACTTAACACATACCATACAGGATGTAGGTAAGGGGGGAATTTTAGTGATCTGCTTGGGGTTCTACATATATGTACATATTTATATTTTTGCCAAGTTTATATTTTGCAAAGTGACTTCTTTATATATCTTCAAATTACAGGTTGACTTCCCTCCTAGAAGAGAAGGTAAAAGGACTTGACACTGTATCAACAAGGCAGTATTCACAATGCCTACAGTAACTATAAATATGCTGATATGGTTATTAATCACAAAATGTAACAGGTTCTCTATGTGGGTGACATAGCTAGATCATTTATTCAAATATCAGAAAACTGAGTCCCCAAACCAGAAAGTCAAAGCTATCACAGCAGCTATAAAGTTAGAACATGTAGTTAATGCAGTAAACACCCACATTCTCAAGCCTTCAAAACAGAACTGGCTACCTTAGTAAAAGATCCTCCTCTCTTCACTCATGTTAACTGCTCAGCCTTTACGCAGCTTTCTCATAACAGCTGTGGCTGCCCACAGTTCCCGTTCCTGGAAGTCCTTAGCAGAAATTCTTGTTGGCTCAAAAAAAAAAAAGGAGTTCCCTCTGCAGCCACTGCCACTTCCAGTCACCATGCTGGCTCCAGCCTGGCTCCTACCTGGCTCTGGCTCTTTCCTGCCCCACCCCTTTCTTCTATGTAAGCAAGTTCCAGGGGCATGGAAGATCTTCAAATCCCATTACCATAACAGACATATCTACATTTGTCAAATTATTAGGAAGAATAATGTATTTCTTTTAAAATAGAAGGTATTTAATCTGAAAAGGATGTGAAGAGGCCAAGGGAAATCCTTACCTTACGTATAGTAGAAAATCCAGTGTGGTAGGAATAAGAAGAATAGGACACAGAGGATAAAGGAGAAAAAGGCTACAAAACTACTTTTGCTGATTTATGAGGGCACAAATGATGTATCGTAAGGAATCCAGAAAGAATTGCTAAAGAGTAAGACATCTTGGAGAAAAAAACTGAATACTGTAGGGATGGGCAGTATTATTTTTTTTAAATCACTAGTTCTGATTGAAGATAAGATTTTCAGAAGACAATAAACTTGGCAAATGAGTAGCAGGCTAATAAGAACATGTCAGAGAATGGACTTGACATTATGAAACAGGCTTGAAGAAATAGGAAGAAATGGATTCATGTCCAAGGATAGAATGCTCCCAAGAAGTTCTAGTAAGAACATATTTAACTGAGATCTTAGAAATTTAATAAAAATGGCTTTAAAATAAAAGGGAAGGGAAATGGAGAAAATTGCCCATATATACTTATCAATCAGTCAACTCATTTAATAAGTATTTATTGTGTCAGGTGCTCTGCTAAGTGCTCAAGATAATAACAACAGCAGCAAAAAGGTAAAAGAAAGCCCTCATTATGGAGAGTACCTAGAATGTAAGAATAGAAGTACAGTAAATTAGAAACTCAAGGAGACAAGATTTAAGAACACAAACTATTCTAGCTGTTGCTCGTTAGTCATTCCTGTTTTATTTGCATCTGTGATCCTGTTTAGGCAAAGATACTGGAGTGGTTTGATATTTCCTTCTTCAGCTCATTTTACAGATGAGGAAACTGAAAGAGGGTTAAATGACTTGCCCAGGGTCACACAACTATTATGTGTCTGAGCCCAGATTTGAATTCAGGAAGAGGATTCTTCCTGGCACTCTAGTCACTGCACTACCTAGCTGCCCCCAGATTCAAAACTCTATGCACAAATATACAGTATTGGATAATAAGCAAAGTAAACTAGGGATTCTAAAGCAAGGAGGCAATTTTAACCTCAATTATATCCCTGAGACCTGATGGGATGAAACTTATATGAATGAGATTCTGGAATATCTGTTTCTTATTTAAAGGGAAAAGCATAGATAAAGGAGAGGAATAGAGTAGAATTATTTATTAAGACATATACTTACATGAGGAAATTGAGGAAATGGATGGTGAAAGCTTGGTGGAGAGGATTTGGGTGAAGATCAAGAGAGGCAAAAACAGAAATTATAATGTCATTGGTTTATATAATACACATGAGAAAGGAAAAGGAGTTGTTGAGTTTAGTAAACAAATTGTAAGCCAGGTAGAGAGGCTGGTATAGTAGCAATGGGGAGCTATAATTATTCAGATATTTGTAGGAATTTTTTCTCTTTATTTTCCCAAAGTGGGGTAGCTAATACTTTATTAACCTAACTGAAAGAAAGTAGCATTTATATAAAACTTTAAGATTTTCAAAATACTTTATTATATGTTAACATATTTTCTCCTCATAATAATCCTAAGTAATACTAAATGCTATTACTAGTAGTCAGTGCTATCATTAACCTCATTTGACAGATGAGGGAATTGAAAGAGCAATTAAGTGACTAGCCTAGTGTCATACCACTAGTAAGTGTTTAAGGCAGGATTTGAACTAAATTCTTCCCCACTCAAAGTCTCATATTCTAGCAATTGCATCATCTGACCATCTTAATTTTAATTTTATCCATTAAAATGTGTAGGAAAGGAAATTCTATTCTGGATCCTATTTTCACTAAAACAACTGGTGTTAGAGGTAGGAACTATAAGAAGTTTAGGAGGAAATTACTACTCTATAGTAATTTTTTTTAAAGAGGAGAAATCTAACATGTACTCTAGTTTTGAGAGAGGAAATTTCAAGAAGATTCAGAGAAAGGATAGGCAGGATCTCATAGATTAAACTTGTATGGGAAAGCCAGCCCATTGAAGGTGAGTAACTATTAAAAATGGACTTCTGAAGTATCTATAAAAAGGAAAAGAGGGGGCTGAACCCATAGAATAGGACAGGTGCCAGAGTACTAGAGCAGGGCAAATTTTGTTAAGATGTGGAATATTTATTGTGCATAGGAATAATTTCATTCATTGTATTTATATCTTCATCAATCTGCAGAAAGACTGGCACATAGTAGGAACTTAATACACACTTGTTATTTGATTGAAAAATACATACTTGTTAATTGATTAAAAATGTCCAAAAAAGTGAAAATGATGCATACTATAGGGTAAGTTTTTTAATATTAATTCCTAGAACAATTCTATGACAAACTACTAAATAGACAATTAAATGTCACAATTAATAGAATGTTTGACTTAGAATCAGGAAGACAAGTTCAAATCTTTCCCCTATAGTTGTTAGCTGTGTGACTGGGCAAGAAATTTTACCTCTGCTTAAGCTTCCTTATTTGTAAAATGGGTATTAAGTAGACCCTATCACATAGGTTTTGAATTTCTAGAAAATAAGGTTATCACAAAGAGTAAGTATAGTTTCATTACAAATAGATATTACAAAATTAACATCATTGTTGCAGCCAGGTAGCACAGTGAATAAGAGTACCGGCTCCAGTGTTGGGACGACCTGGAGATTGAATCCTGGGCTCAGACACTTAGCACCCACCCAGAAACACCTGGCCGTGTAACCTCGAGCAAGTTACTTAACCCCAATTGTTTAGGGGCTGCCAGGTGGCTCAGCGAGTAAGAGCACAGGCTCCAGTGTTGGGATGACCAGGATCAAATCCGGGCTCAGATACTCAGTACCACACCTAGAAATAACTGGCCGTGTAACCTTGAGCAAGTTACTTAACCCCAATTGCTTTAAAAAAAAAATTAACAGCATTTCCATTTTGGGAGCTAAGATGGTGGAGAGAAGGTGGGGACTTGCTGGACTCTCCTCCAAATCCCTCCAAAGACCTTTAAATAATGACCTAAAATAAATCCCAAAGTGAAAAAACCCACAAAAGGATGGTGTGAAATAATTTTCCAGGCCAAGACAACTTAAACATTATTGGCAAAAAAGGTATGCAGCACCTGCGTGAGAGTGTAGTACAATTCAGGGTAGGTGGTGCCAGCAGAGCCCAGGCCCCAGCAAACTAGGAGCATGCCTTGGGAATCAATGAACTAGCAGTTGCAGCTGATGCTTTTGGAGCTCTCAACCCACAGATAGTAAAGGGGTCAAACTACTGGTCAGAAGGAGATTACAGGGGTCTCTTTGTTAGCATTGAGGCAGGATTCTATAGCTTTAGTCATAGTCAGATCCAGGTCATAGTCCTGGGTGGCAGTCCCTGGATTAGGAGGAGCACTAGCTCCTTTAAAATTTTAAATTAAAACTGCTAGCCACAGTGAAGAAGGGACCTTCATCATAGTTCCAGGGTAGAAAAGATTTCTTGTGGTCACTCACAGACCAAAGCATAGGAAAGGAGAGTAATAAACACATCTCTCCTTAGATCATACCACCTTGAAAAAACTGAAAATGTACAGGTCCCTAGAAGTACCTCTGAAAACAGTTGTTCAAAACCCCTGAAGCTTTGAATAGTGTGTCCTCCACCCTGAAAGCAGAACCCCACTTTAGCAAAGAGTTAAAAGTAAAAAAATAGGTTGGGAAAATGAGGAAAAAATAGGAAAAAATTCTGAGTATAGAAAATTACTATAGTGACAAGGAAGATCAAAACACACACTCAGTAGAAGACAGCAAAGTCAAAATTCCTAAATCCAAAGCCTCAAAGAAAAATATGAATTGGTTTCAGGCCATGTAAGAACTGATAAAGGATTATAAAAATTGGATAAGAGAGGTAGAAGAAAGATTGGGAAGAGAAATGAGAGTTATGCAAGAAAATAATGAAAAAGAAGTCAACAGCTTGGTAAAAGAGGCACAAAAAATACTAAAAAAATAGCATCTTAAGAAACATAATAGGGGTGGCTAGGTGGCACAGTGAATAGAGCACCAGCCCTGGAGTCAGGAGGACCTGAGTTCAAATCCATCCTCAGACACTTGACACACTTACTACCTGTGTGACTTTGGGCAAGTCACTTAACCCCAACTGCCCTCAAAAAAAAAGAAACATAATAGGCAAAATGGTAAAAGAAGTACAAAAATTCACTGAAGAGAAGACCTGCTTAAAAAAATAGAATTGACAAAATGGAATAAGAGGCACAAAAAGTCAATGAAGAAAAGAACTCGTTAAAAACAGAATTGGCAAAATGGAAAAGGAGATACTAAACCTCACTGAACGAAATAATACCTTAAAAATTTGTAATTGAACTAATGGAAGCTCATAAATCAATGAGACATCGAGAAACAATATAACAAAACCAAAAGAATGAAAAATAGAGAAGACAGTGTGAGATATCTTATTAGAAAAAACAGCTGACCTGGCAAAAAAATCTAGGAGTGATCATTTTAAAATTATTGGACTTCCTGAAAGCCATGACTTAAAAAAAAGAGCCTAGATATTATCTTTTAAGAAATTGTCAAGGAAAACTGCTGTGATGTTCCAGCAACAAAGGGTGAAATAAAAATGGAAAGAATCCACTGATCACCTACTGAAAGAGATTCCAAAATGAAGACTCCTAGGAATATCATAGTCAAATTCCAGAGCTCTCACATTAAGGAGATAACATTACAAACAGCCAGAAAGAAACAATTGAAGCTGCACTCAGGATAACACAAGATTTATCTACTTGTACATTAAAAAATCAGAGGGGTTGGAATGTGATATTCCAGAGGAGAAAAGAGCTAGGATTACAACCAAGAATCATTTACTGAGCAAAACTAAGTATAATCTTTATGGGGAAAAATACAGGAAAGGGAAATAATAACATATTCAATAAGGTTAAATTGTTTACATTCCTACATGGGAAAATGATACTTGTAACTCATAAGACCTTTCTATTTATTAGGGCAGTTAGAAAGAGTATATATAGACAGATGCCACAGATGTTAATTGAATATGATGGAATGATATCTAAGAAAATAAAATGAAAGAGTGAGAAAGAAAAATGCAGTGGGAGAAAGGGAAAGAGAGAGGTAGAATATGGAAAATTATCTCATATAAAAGAGGCAAGAAAGTGCTATTACACCAGAAGGAAAGATGGGGGAGAGGCTTGAATATTTTTCTCATTGAAAATGGCTCAAAGAGGTAATAACGTACTAAACTGAGTATAGAAATCAATGTCACCTTGCAGGAAAACAGCAGTGGAAGGGTAAAAGAGAAGATGGCATACTCATGGAAAGGAGGGTAGATTGGAGGAGACAATAATCAGAAACAAATAACTTTTGAGGATGGACAGGGTGAAAAGAGAGAGAGTATGGAATAAACAGGGAGGGGAATGGATGGAGGGAAATGCAGTTAGTCATCATAACTGTGAAAAACATTGAAGCAAGTTTCTTTGATAAAGGCCTTATCTCTCAAATATATAGAGATTGGTCAAATTTGTAAAAAAAAAAATCAAGAGCCATTCCCCACTTGAAAAATAATAAAAAAACATATGAACAGTCAGTTTTCAGATGAAGTAATCAAAACTATCTATAGTAATATTAAAATGTTGTAAATAATTATTGATTGAAGAAATGCAAATTAAAACAATACTGAGGTACCATTTCATACTTATTGGTTTGGCTGGTTAGAAAAGGAGAATGATAAATGCTGTAAAAATGTGGGAAAATTGAAACACTGGTGTACTGTTTGTGGAATTGTGAACTGATTCAACCATTATGTAGAGCAATTTGGTACTATGCCCAAATACTTATAGCAGCTCTTTTCTGGTGGAAAAGAATTGGAAACTGAAGATATGCCAACTGGGGAATGGCTGAACAAATTGTGGTATGATTGCGATGGAATACTATTGTGATATAAGAAAAGATGAGCTAGATGCTCTCAGAAAAACATGGAATGACTTACATGAATGGAACATTGTACACAATAGTAGCAATATTGTAAGATGATCAACTGTGAATGACTTAGCTATTTTTAGCAATACAATGATCCAAAACAACTCTGAAGGACTTATGAAAAATGCGATCTATCCATCCCCAGAGAAAGAACTGATGGAGTTTGAATACAGATCAAAGCCTACTTTTTAAACTTTATTTTTCTTGAATTTTTATTTTGGTCTATGTTTTATTTTACAACATGCCTGATATGAAAATAGCCTTAACAGCAACAAAAATTAGCTATAAATATATATATATATATATAATCTATAAATAAATAAAGATTACATATATAATCTATAAATAAATAAAGATTATATTTTGGCATTTTAAAAAAGTTGCTTTCTCATGCTATTTTCATAGAACATATGTGGAGTTGTTACATGAACAATGATATACTAACTAGATTCAGCAAAGAATTGAAATGGTAAGACACAAAGAATAATTATTAATGGTTCAAAGTGATTTTGGGAAGAGATCTCTAATGTAGTATTTGAGGGTTCATAATTAGGCTCAACCTGTATTTTGTTATGATTTTTTTTTGCTTTTTGGAGGTGCAATTTGGGTTAAGTGACTTGCCCCAGGTCACACAGCTAGTAAATGTTAAGTGTCTGAGGTCAGATTTGAACTCAGGTCCTCCTGACACCAGGATCAGTGCTCTATTCAATACCTACACCACCTAGTCATCCCTTGTTGTCAAATTTTGAGATTACATTCAGAGCTTGGAGGAATAGATAAGACTGAAAGACAGAGTGAAGCTTCAAAAAATAGTCCAGAAACTTGAGATAAATCTAATCAGATTAAATTCTTTACCGATAAATGTTAAAATATGACACCTGGATTCATAGCATCTGTTTCACACGTCCAAGGTGGGTGCTAGGAAAAAAAAAAAAGTTCTCGTGGACTTCAAGCTTAATATGAGTCAACAATGTGATAATAGAGGACAAAAAAGAGGAAAAACTAAGGTAAATCTGCACTGACAGACATAAAGTAGAAGACTAGAAGACAATGAATTCTTTGTGTGCTCTGGACAGATTGCAAATAGAGAACTATATTCACTTTTGAGTACTACTGTCTAGTAAAAACTCTGGCAAACTGGAGTGTCCAGAGGGATTTTTAACAGCATAATTAAAGGTCTTGAGATTATACCATTTGATGATCAAAACTGAATTAGCAGGATATTTAACCTTGAGAAAAGAATTAGCACAGAGAGGGTGACAGGTGTAACTCCATGACAGATATTCCTCAAGGGCATTCATATTACAGAGGGGCCCAGATCACAGAACCTACAAGCAATGGGAGAAAATTGCAAAGAGGGAAATTTAAGGTTGATCAAGGGGGAGAAAAAAAGTATTTTTTTAAACAATTAAGTACTATTCACAAGTGAAATTAACTGCCTTGGGAAGCAGTTGGTTAACCTTTGCTAGGAGTTTTAACCAAAGACTGGATGATTATTTGAGTGAGTTTTAAGAGGGAGGCTTGTTCAGGAGTAACCTGATCAGATGACCCCCAAAGTCCTTTCAACATCAGAAACTCTGATTCTGAGTTCAGTGGGCATTGAAGAAACTTTTAGAAGATATCTAAAGCTAGTGTTTTTCCTTATTAAAAATAGCATTAGAAGAAAATCATTACATGGATCAATTTTTTTTCTGGGAAATTATCTTTTGTTTTCAAGCAAATGTTGAAAAGCCAGGAGTGGGAAAAAAACAAAACATGTCTGTATTCATCAAACTTCTCAGACTAGTTTTCAAACCTTTGGGGTTTGGCAAAATACGGAGCTCCAAGTGCTCCTCCCCCCATCTTAATTTTGAAACCCAGGCGTATTTTCAAGGAAATGTAATCCTTATGTTCCTGATTCCTTTTCACTTAACTCATCAAAATGTTATTCTGTATAAGATATTTGATATCCAAGAAGACTTTGGAGAATTTTTTCATGAATGTCTAATCCCCTTTTCTTAGAAATAGGAAGTTGCATTTGGCCAAGAGTAAACAAACTTAAACACCAAAAAGTTCAACTTCAGGTTGAGTTTCCAGCCTCACAAAAGTTGAGTGGTTTCTACAATTGGCAAAATAGATTCCATCACCATTTATAAAAATAATGCTCATGAATACAAACTGAAATGAAGGTCAGGCAGGACACGATATGAATAATATTGACAAGCAGATAAGAAAATGAGAAATTTACTCATTTTACAAATAAAAAACTGCATCCTAAAATTTGATTTGCATATCTTTGAAAGTAAAGTTATATTTCCCCCAGCATTTAATTTGCTTCACTGATAGTAAATGATCATCTAGTGGCCATGAAAGTTTAACTGTTAGCACACTAGGGTAGGCAATGCAATAAAATTGCAGAGAGAGAAAGAGTGGGTACACACATTTGCATTGGGAAAGTGCTCTGACCTTTCTACCAAAGTGAGTATCCAGAATATGTTATTATTAATAACACTGTTATGTTAAGAAGAGATCTCTTCACATAGAGTTTTGCAGTTTAAAAAATTCCTTACATACCTGATTTCACTTGATCTTTGGTTGCAAAAATTACATGAAATTGTTAAATTCCATGAGATAGGTATTATCATCCCCAATTCACAAATGTGCAATTGGAGGTCCAGAAAGGTCAAGTATTCAAGACCACATATCCAGCATCTACCCTGCCAAGACTTGATTCTTTGGTTACCAGATGCAATAATTTTGACACTATACCACATGTGCACAGACAGTGGAATTATCACTTACATTTTTTTAATCCACCCCTTTCCAATATTTTCACTGTACAATAAAGATGCAAATTAAACAAGTGAGGAACTGGTATGAAACTCACCACCACCAGCATTCTGGCTGTGGGGTCATAATCTCCTCTATGTGAAGGAAGTTGTATGTCCCACCTGTGCATCGTTGCTGTACCAACTGCCTCAGAGAATTACCATAGAATAGCCCTGGAAGAAGTGACTTATAATAAGTCTTAGAATTTAGGCTCAGATAAAGTTGTAGACCTTAGCTGTGCCTCCTAAGGTCACACCCACTCCTGGAAGGTTGCCAGTAGGGTACATAGTGTTGACAACTTTTATAAGCATCTCCCTCATTACCAAGAAGTTATTGATCAGGCTTTCTGCCTTGATGGGTTTAAATTAAAGGTGTTAGAAATAGAGAGACTATAATTGTATGGGGGAAAGCTTAACAATTCAATTTGATCTTTTTATCCCAGGGAAAGCAAATGATGACAGGCAACAGAATGGCATGTGGCCATTTTGTTTGAGGTAAAATTAATCAAACACCTGGCTTTAACATCTAAACACAGCTTCAGTTTTCTAAAACATCAGCATCTTGAGCTAAAGAAATCTATTCTTAATTTTATTAACAGCAGGGTTAGAACAGTAAATAGCAAATGGATACCACAGTGAAAGACCCACAAGAAGCATGCTAGGTAAACAGTTCTTATCCCATACTTTTCCATAAAAGGCTACTATAAAATGTATCTTCCCATGAATTCTTATTACAATGTGGTTAAGCAACAAAACGTAGAATTCATCTTCTTATTAAATCTACCCTGGGGCTTAATCACTACATTCTGTACCTGCAGAAATAGAGAATGTGTAAATCATTGTTTACAGAGGCTCTCTGTGCCTGCTCCTAGTTAGTCTTGCAGAAAACAGAGCCAGAAAACAGGGCAGAGACTCAAAGGATTGCTATTTGCCAAACTGAACTCAAGCTTTTGGCATATTTTATTTTATTTTTCCAGAGATACCAAGCCAACTATGTTATTAAGCTAGAATTTGCAGAGTTTCTGATTTTTACATGCAAGCAAAGCAATCTGATGATTTACACTTTTGTGCATTGGGTCTGTAGACAAAATATGATACTACTAGAAGAAGACTGCTTTTAGGG
>NW_027185698.1:22878973-22879667 GCF_028583685.1 Petaurus breviceps papuanus | reverse complement strand
ATTCCACACCATGTGGGAGACTGAAGGAGCAACTTAAAAAGCACTTATTAAGTGCTTACTTTTTGCAAGGTAATGTGCCAGATCCTGGGGATACATTCATAAAACAAAACAACCCCCACCCCCTGGGAGCTTACATTGTATCAGGAGAAACAACATACACACACACAAAATGTTTTCCATCAGACCTCTGATTTCATTGGTGCAAGAGTCTACACATGTGAAACTATTTCCATTTATATAAATTAGCACCTTCTCTATGTCTTATGTCTTTGGAAATTGTCTGGAGACTGAGAAATTAAGTGACTAGTACAGGGTCACATAGCCAATATGTGTCAGAGGCAGACTTGGACATAAGTCTTTCTGAAAATGAGGCCAGTTCTTTACTGTGCAAGTATGCCCCTCTCTATGCAAAATATATAGGTACAAATAAATACCAAGTATTTTCAGAGAGAAAAAACTAATAGCTGGGGTTCAGATTGGTGGAGGACAGGAAAGGATCCACATACAAGGTGGCATTTGAGGGCATCACCACTAAGTTCCTTTTCTTAATTTTTGTCCTTTCTTTTAGTTATTGTTCCAGGGATACAAAGACTACTAGTCTGATATAGTAGATAGAATCTTTGAAATGCAGTAAGAGGACCTGAATTCAAATCATGATTCTACACCCTTCTCAAATATATCTCTTAGAATACTG
>NW_027185698.1:22869187-22878963 GCF_028583685.1 Petaurus breviceps papuanus | reverse complement strand
CCTTTATCCCCCCACCCCTGCCCTGCTTCCCTGTGTTTAACATCACATATGAAGATCAATATATTTGCAGTCAAAGGACCTGGTTCAAATCTCACCTCTGAAGATTAATACCTCTATTTGAACCGTGATAGATAGATGGATAGATAGATAGATAGATAGATAGATAGATAGAAAGATAGAATGATAGAAAGATAGATAGATGATAGATAGATAGAATGATAGAAAGATAGACAGATAAATAGAACTATAGAAAGAGATAGAAAGATAGATGATAGATAGATAGATAGAAATAGTAGTAATAGTAGTAACAGTAGCAGCAGCAGCAGTATCCACATTGAAGAGAAAACAAAGACACTGAAATATTCAAATTTTTAAATGGAAAACAATAAAAAGATGATAATGTGGTGTTCAGCTAAGATCAGAAAGATCTAAGAGGTGGCATTTGGGCAATAATTGGTTATGAGGAACAAATCAGATAACCTTTATAAATCACTTAGTACTTACTTGGCAAGTAGTGGACACTATATAAATGTTTATTCCTTACCAAAAAGAAGGTATTGACTTAAAGTGGAAAAGGGAGTTACTCTTCTGGAATTTCCCTTTATCAATAAAAGCACAGGTCTAGTTTCTAGTCCTTGATACTGTGTTCAAGAAACTCTATTGGTTTCTGAGGCCCTAAGGTAAAGGAAAGATTTCACCTAGCCTATTCTCCAAGAGCTTAACATTTAGTAATGGGGAGAAAAAACATATAAATGACTATGATATCAAGAAGAATGTGTTACATATGATGGATAACTTCTTGAGCAAATGCATGGAAATAAGAAATAGGAATAACATAAGAAGCAGAGTGGTTCAGTCTTTGGTGGCAGCATATGTAGGAAAATAGTATAGTAAAGATAGAAAGGTAGAGAAATTGTAGAAAAAAATGAACCCCAGGGTCTGAGTTTATATGTATCCAGTAGGAATATAATACCATCCTTGTTATCACATAAATGTTCTATAAGTGTTGTTTAGCTGTACAATTCTTCCAAGATAGACACATTTACCACTACCACCACATTATCATCTCTTTTTTAATTGTTTTCCATTAAAAAAAAATAAATATGGGGCAGCCAGGTGGCGCAGTAAGAGCACCAGCCCCAGAGTCGGGATGACCTGGGATCGAATCTGGGCTCAGATACTCAGCACCACACCCAGAAATAACTGGCTGTGTAACCTTGAGCAAGTTACTAACCCCCAATTGCTTAAAAAAATATTAAATACTTCAGTGTCTTTGTTATCTCTTCAATGTGGATACTACTACTACTACTACTATTTATAATGGCAATAATATGACAACAATAATTATTTATGTAGCATTTTAAGAATTATAAAAAGTTTAAAATATATTACCTCATTTGATTCTTCAACAATTCTGAGGCAAAATCTTTTATCACCATTTGATATATGAGCAATCTGAGTCTGATGGAGATTAATTTATTTGTCCATAGTCATACAACTAATACATAACTTAGGCAAGATTTGAACTCAAGACTTCCTGACCCAAGTCCAGGATTCTATCTACTATGCCAACTAGCATTCCCTCCTCTATGAGTATCATAACCTATAACTGCTTTCATACCCTTTGTGATTCTGGTCTCTTTTATCCCATCAATGCAATATAAAGAATCACTTCAACATACATACCCAACACCAAAGATGCCTATTTCTGGGTCTTTTAAATTTTTGAGGACACCAACACAGCAAACTGACTATCAATCTGTGATCTTTCACATTTACTGTACATCAAATATTCTATTTCTGATCCTATTCTTTTGGCTTCTGACTTTAATAGTACTTTTTGCACAGAAGTCATCATATGTAATGTGATACAGCCAACTTATTTGTTCTTGACCAGTTTGGGGCCTCTGCAATTCTGATCCTTCAGTGTTATAATGTTTTGTGCCCAGAATTTAAAAAAAAGTGATTTTATCAAGCACTTTAAGATTCACAATGTGCTTGATAGATATATAATTTGGTCATTATAATAATCACATAGGTTCTGAGATATATATATATATATATATATATATATATATATAATCACCTTTTATATAAGAAAATAGAGACTCAGAGAGGTTAATGAGATAAGATGATAGTATTGAAAGGTGAGAGGGACCTTAAAGATAATATAGTCTAACATCCTCATTGTATATATGAAGAAGTAAGATTTAGGGAGGTGCAGTTACCCAAAATAATGGATTGAGGAAGTAGAATTTGACTCCATATCCAATATTCTTTCCATTGTGCCATACAGCATAGCAAATGACAGAACTGGGATTCAGACCTAGGTTATTATTAATGAATTGAAGGAATTGAAAATGTTTAGCCTGGAGAAAAGAATGAATAGAAGGCACAAGAAAGCTATTTTTAAGTAACTGAAGGGTTGCTAGGTTGGAAAAGGGAATAGATTTACTTTGCTTGGCTTTTGAGGACAGAATAGAGATAATATTTGGAATTAGGAAAAAGATAAATTTAAGTTTGAGGTAGCAAGAATCTTCCTAATACTTAAACTATTTCTTAATACCTAGTAATTATTCATACAAAAGTGTAATGGGAGGAATGTCAAGCCTACATCACTAACTAGCTATTTGAGATTTTGAATTGGAAACCTTATCAACGTTTCGATTTCAATTATCTTTCTCCCTAAACCCAAACCTCTTCTTAACTTACATATTTCTCTCCAGAGCATGACCATCCTTTTAGTCCTGTGAACCCCATTTAGTGGCTTACAAATTATTTTGTGTTTCACAATGATGGGCCAAGGAAATTGCACTAAAAGTCATTTAATGATTCCTTAAGTAATAAATACTTGTCCAATTATGTAACAAATTTATTTTTCACTCCATGACAAAAATGATGTATAATTTGGAAGCATTATATTCTGGGGCTATTCAAAACCATCATTCTTCTTTTACATCAGCCTCTGAGAGCTTCTGACTGGGCTGAACATATTTTGCAATTTATCAATATGATCTCAAATTGTTTCCAAAGTATGGAAAAGATTCAGTACTTGAGTGCAGATTGGTTCACAATGTATAGCCAAACACATACATGCACATACTTTCATTTATATTTTATATAATACAACAGAATAGTTCCACCATTACCCTCTATTATTCATTAATCATACCTTATCAGATGTGTTATCAGTTAATCAAGGTGCTTTGAACTTTGAAGTTCTTGTGTCACAAATGTCAGACTATTTGAAAACCTTGATCACTGGGCATGTGTTTTATAAACCATCTTGAACCTCTCACTAGTGAACAAAAGTTATGTAAAAATAAACCTTATATTGATTTTCATTGCAGAATTAATAATAAATATTTTTCTACTTAAACTGCTTATGTTACTTACATTACTATTATATTTTTGCTTATGTTATTAGTCTTCTATCTAGTGGGGGAGATAATAAGAATGATCTGTTATTCATTAAAGTTTCTGTAATTTTATAGTTGTTTGCCAGTGGTAGAAGAGAAAAAAAGTAATACCCAAAGAGATTCTTAGTTTATATGTAAACTTAGTAATACCCAAAGAGACTTTAGTTTATCTGTAAACATTGTTTTAAAAAAAGTGATAGATGCACTTGAACTTGGATTACATTTATCAATTGATGTGATGTTTTTTGTTAGCCAGTAAAAACAATAAAAATTTATATAAATTGATACAATTTTTTTTTACTTAGGTCCTGAAATTTAAAAAAAAATCCTCACAAGAGAGCCGGTAAAATTCTCTGTCATTTTCCAACACATATTTAGATAAGGAGGTATTTTTATTTTAACCATGTTTTAAATCAAAATACAATGAAGAGCCTGATTATATTTTTCTGATATTGAGCCAAATGTTGTAAAACCTTGTGTTGTAACCAACATGTTTGGGAACTCTTCCCAACCCCCTTCCCTGTCAAGCTCACCTAAGAAACCAGCCTAACACGTGTACTCTTGGTCCCCTAGTAAACTTACCAACAAAACAGACCTAGTGTACCAGAAAGGCCCTCCAAGTCATGCCTGTCCAAGCCCTCCACAAAAACCCACCAAGCAGAACACCACAGTCCCTCTCCCTTACCTAGGAACCAATCAGGGGATTTTTAGTGTTTGGGTAACTGATGGGTCATTAAGCAATGCTATCCTTTGTCTTTTGTATTTTCCCTATTTGCTCAAGTTGTGGGTTCCCCTTGGTAACAGTTTTGTTGTGGCTTTTGTCTATAAAACCTCCAAAAATATGCATCTTAGGGCTGCCTGATTTGGGTCGTGTTCACCCCTGGCAGTCACTGGCAATTATACTCCATAATTAAAACTTCACTTAAAATGATTAATGGTCTCACTTGCCATTTCTCATTACAACACTTGTTCAAATAAAATAAAAAAGGTCAAAATTGAAAATAAATTTATATATGTTTATTGCATTATGTTATATCATATTTCTTTAAAAATTATTTCATTTGCCAAATTTTATAAAAATGAAATTTAATATAAAGTCTTACAAGTCATAGTAGGGAGATGAGACCTTGCTGGATACTTCTTTCAATTCTTAAAGCATATCCCACATAAAATATTAATAATTACAATGAGAGTATCATGACTTTAAAATAGAATATGTAATTTCAGAATTATAGATGATTAATAAATGTTATGGAAGCTAAGTGGAACAATGAAAAGAATGCTGAACTTAGAGTCATAAAGACCTGAATTCAAATCTTGCCTCAGATACTTGCTAGCTGTGTGACACATATGTATTATCTATATAAAGTATATGGGTATGTATGCACACATGAATATGTGCATAAGTATATGCACATATACAAATATATACATATACACATTTGTGTCTATACATACTGTTTTTCTATGTACATGTTAAATTTAGCTTTCTTGAGGGTAGGAATTATTATATTGTTGTTTTATGTTCAGTTCATGGCACATATTAATTACTTCATATATGTTTACTGAATTGAATTTTGTTTTTGTTATTGAGTTATTTAATTTGTGTTCAACTGCCTTTGACATTTGGGCATTTTTTTTGGCAATGATACTGGAGTGGTATGCTTTTTTCTTCTGCAGCTCATTTTACAGATAAGGAACTGAAGTGACTTGCCCAGGGTCACAAAATTAGCAAGAATCTGAGCTTCAATTTGAACTATGATGGTTAGTTTTCTTGAATCCAAGTCAAGTGCTCTCTCCCCAAAGCCACCTTGGATTGTATTATAACATTGTTCATCTTCAAAGATAGTGAAGCCACCAAATTTAGTTCCTAACAGTTGTCTTAAATTTGTGGCTAGGAAAAAAATGTAAACATTCTCCTAAAACAAAACAATAATAAAGGTTTAAATAAATAAAATCCAGATTAATGATATCTTCAGGACTGTACCCATCTCTCAGTCTACTAACATTATCAAAAAAGAAAATGAAGTTAGTGTCATTCCTCATTCCTTTCTAAACATTCACTATTTTATTTATTCAACCAACAACAATTACTTGAGACCTTACTATTTGCCAGACACTATACTAAGCACTGGGTATATAAAGAAAGACAAAAACATGGTCCCTACCCTCAAGGATCTCACATTCTAATAGGTAAGACAATATGTAATCAGCTAAGAAAGTAAGAGATGTGTGTCCTGACCATATAAATATAACAGAGGGAAAGTTGACTTTTAAAGAAATTCAGATAAGTTAGGAGGTGGAGAAGTGAGTATTGCAACCCTACATAGGAAATAATCATTTAAAAGGTACAGAGTTAGAAGACACAGGGCAGTGTGTAAGGAAGAACATGGCCGCTGGTGTTACTGAGTCATGGGGTGGTTGGTGGGGAGGAAAAAAGTCAGGAAGGATCCAAGTTTTGAAGAACTTTAATATCCCAACAGATCTTTTATATTTGATCCTGCAGATATAAGTAATCACTGGAGTTTACTGAGTACTGGCATGTTCAGACCTGGACTTTGGAAAAATTATCTTGGCAATTGAGGGGTGGTTGTGAGAAATTTGGGTCAGATATACCATGCAGAAAGACTATTACAATAGTCAACATGAGGAGATAAAGTCTTGATTAGGTAAATGGAGATGGCACGTATCTACCTGTTAAACAGGTAGAAACAATCAGATTTGACAGTTGGGTATGTGAGCTGAGTGCAAGTGAAGAGTCAAGTGTGACAGGAAGACTTATCACCTAGATGACTGGAATAATGGTGATATCCTTGACAATAATAAGAAAATTGTGAAGAGGATAGGATTTGGGGGCAGTGGAAGGCATGGGTTTTGATGTATACATAAAAGCCTTGAGATGCCTATGGGAATTCAGTTTGAGAGGCATAAAAGGTAGTTTATGTTTGACTAGACTAGACTAGAGCTCAGGAGAGTAATTAGGGTTATTTTACATCTGATAATCACTTGCATGGAGATAATAAGTGGGCCCATGGGAGCTGATGAGTACACCAAATGAATAGTAGAAAAGGAGAAGAGAAGAGGGCCCAGCACTGACATTCAGGAAACACCCATGGGTGGAGGGAGGGAAGGAAGGGTCAGGTAGACTAAAAATTCAAAGATTTAGAGTTAATTAAATGCTGATGAAAGAGAGAGACAGACAGAGACAGAGAGACAGAGACAGAGAGAGAGAGTGTAAGAGTGATCTCTCTCTCTCTGACTGTCTCTCTGATTCTGTCTCTCTGTCTTTGTCTCTCTTTCATTGAGATGGCATATACCCTTCTCCCATTTTCAAGTATTTTTAAAAGATCATGGACAGTGTATTAGCAATCACATATGCCAGTTGTTTCAGTACTCTGGGATGTAGTTTATTTGTGCCAAGTGACTTGAATTCATCAATGGCAGCAAGACATTCTATTGCAATCTCTGCACATATCTTTGCTTTTAATTCTTTATTAGCAGTTTTACATTCTTTTCAATCTCAGCATCATTCTCCTTCTTAAAAAGCTGAACCAAATCAGTGCTTCACCAAAAGAAAACTAGGAAAGAGTAAGCCTTCTACCGATTGTTCATTATCGTTGTTCTATTCATCCCCAGGCAGTGATCCTATCCTTTCTTTGATCTTCTTTTCCTAAATATAGCTATAACACTCATATGCATTACATTTTTAGGTCCCTAGAATCACAGAATCATAAAATCTCTGCTGAGTAAATAGGGTTCTAACAGAAAATAATCTAATATATCATAGTGATCAATAACATCAAAATAAGATCATCCTTCAATAGTTGCATCTGAGTGACCACAGCTTCCTTAGGGAATCTGTCTTCCACTTGGTAACTAGACATGCTTCCTGAGAGGGATGAACCCTTTGGTGAGCAAGAAAAAACAAAATTAAAATTGGAAGGTACCTCAGAGGTCAGTTTGTGCAATCTGCTTATTGTATAATAAAGAAACTGAGACCCAAAGAAATTTGCCCCAAGTCACATAGGTTGCAAATAGCAAAGTGGAAACTGAAAGCCAGATTCAAGGATTCCAAGTACTATACTTATTCCTCTAGATCACCAAATCATTGACCTCCTTGATTTAGTATTGTTTAATATTGCTAATCAGCGGGTGACTGAACAGGCATCCCCATGGCTACATTTTCAAGGAATCGTGCATAATGTTAACATTTCTCTGAGAGACTTGTTGTTGAGGAAGACAAATTAATGCTGCATTTTGTACCATCAAATTAAAAATTTTCATCAACAAACAATTAACCCATGAGAACTTCTATTATCTACATGTTTTAGTCAATCATATCTGAAGATATGGTTTGCAAAAGAAAGTTATTTTTAAAAGCCTGCCCATTCTATTCTGATATTTTCATCACGGACATTTCCAATATGTGTGCAAATCACTCTCATAAAATTTTTATAAAGATGAGAAAGTATGCGTATAGGTTGGTGGTTGTTGATATTCTCCCAATCACCTTTTATAAGTGGTAATTTTCTTTATTCTTTTAGTATTTTCCCTCCCTTTCTTCCCTTTTCTCCAGACTTCATCATTAGATTTAATTGATGATGAAATTACATCATAGAAATGTGAACAAAACTTTTCCATTTCCCATCTATTTAATGTCAATCTACCAGTTTAAAATAGAAATATTCTTGGAAGGATATGGCTTAGTCAAAGGATTGAGAAAGCTTTCCATGAACATGCCTTTGCTTCTCCTGCTTTTCACTGTTTTATGAGGCAAAGTGATGTGAAATCTGCTGCCATTCTTTTCTGTAGTGTTTTACAAATAAATTTGTATAATAAAAATTACTGACCTAGAAAATAAGTCAAGGAGAGATAATTATACACACATATACATACATTCATATGTAAATCCATATAATTTATTTATAAATATACAAATAGTAACAATAATTCTTATTCAACTACTAGAAAATAATAATAAAAATGTAGATATCACGTTTCAAAGAATAATGCATGAAAACTCTTTGGAACTCTTAGAACTAGAGGATTAAGTTTAGAGAGAAAGAATCACCCTCTCAATGAATTACCTCTAAAAAGAGAACCCTAAATTAAATCTCCCCAGAAAGTTATAGTCAAAATCCAAAGCTTTTAGTTCAAAGGAAAAAAAATGCCACAAGTAGCAAAAAGGAAAAGAACAATGTCAAGAATGACAGAGGCAAAGTCAGAATGACATAAGACTTGGTAGCTACCAATATGGAGGAGATGAGAGCTTGGATTCCAAAAGGCAAAAGATAAATGTTTATAACAAGGATATCATATCTGTCAAAAGTGCATATAATCCAGAAAACCTTAAGGCAAGGATCTTCTGCTGGAGTGGAACACCCCACTCCTACTTCCAATAAATGAAAAAGAATTTTCAAATATTTCTGATGAAAAGATCAAAGATAGATGAAATATGAAACTTTGAAATATTAATGCAGGAAACAAGAGAAATAGAAAGGCATACATATTTAATTAGTTGCAAAGGACTATGGGAGAAAGAATTATTTACATGTCAATATAAATAAAAGTAACAAAAATCCTCTCAGAACTCTAATTTCTTCAGAGGTCAGAGAAATTGAAATGACACATATGTAACTTTTTTTCTTCCTGTTTTGATGACATTAGGAAAAGGGAAAGGAAAAGATTATGAGAATATCCTGGGGAGAGAAAATAAAAGGAAAAAGGAGAGGAAACTCATCTCACATAATAGGACTGTATAAGATGAAGGCTATAAAATATGGACAAAGGGCTATGGGAATGGGTATCACATTATTGAAAGCAGCTCTAATGCCAGCACTTTCTTAATTAAAGTTCCACGTTGCACAAAGCAAAGCACTCTCAAAGGAGGTTTACTTTGCCATAATACAGCAAGCATATACAATAAGAGTACAGTGGCACTGAGCTTCTCTGGATTTAATGCCACCATCTCTTCTATATGGAAATATATCTTGATGATTATTACAGGGTATAATGAAGGATATGGTAATTCACATGGATTTTGGAAATCCACCATGTAAGAGGGTCTTCAACCACATATACGTAAGACTTTTTATACTGTTAGATAATCAGGAAACTACATTAGAGAAAGAGGAGTCAATCAAGGTATGGGAGTGGTTGGACTCCTTTTAGAGAAAACTAATATTCCTGTTACTGAAGGGAAGAAGGTAGACAGATCTAACCTATGTTAAAAAGAAATACTGGTAGATTATTGACCTATCATAACAATGAACCTCATTTTTATCTGAAAAGGAAGAAGGAAGTGTGTGTGTGCATGTGTGTGTGTGTTTGTAAAACCTTATATCTAAATCTATAGTC
>NW_027185698.1:22783660-22869177 GCF_028583685.1 Petaurus breviceps papuanus | reverse complement strand
TGTTTAAGAAGGAATTTAGAGAAGTTGAGGAAAATAGAGGAAGATTGGAGGACAGGATAGATAAGGGAGTAATAAAAAAAAATAAAAAAACCCATAGTACCAGAAGGGAGAGTACAAAAAGGGTATCTGGTGATCTGGTGAAGGGCATGGGAAAAAAAAATATGTCTGTCAAGGCAACAAAACAGATTATCTCATTATAGATCACAATTATTAAGCAAATTCATCTCATTTTTCTTTATCATTAAAAAGAGGGAGAAGGAAGCATAAAAAGAGAGGGGAAAGTATAAGAGAATGAAATATACATTCAACAATCATAACCATGAATAGGAGTGGAATGAACTTAGCCATAGCAAGGGATTTCAGACTACATCATAGAATTGATTTGTTTCCTCAAAGTATTGAAATAAGGAAGGAAGGAGTATATTGTAGTATAGGCATGATGACTAGGGTGGGAGGTCAGGGAACAGAAGTGGGAAGGGAAGAGAATTCATGGTGGGATTAAGAGACAGGGTTAATATTTAGAGTTTCTTGATATTAAATAGAACAGGAAATGTGGTGATGTGAATTAATAAAATCTTCCTACTTGAACATCTTTACTACTTGAACAATTTCATCATCTATTTAGGAAATAATTGTCTTTGCAAATGACATCATAGACTTCTTGAAATGAAAAACTGGAATGTACTTTTCTCCTTTCTTTATTGATCTTTTGAAAAGTCTCCAAAGGTTTTTCAGCTAAAAGATATATGATATAAGGGCAGAGAAAAAGCAGTGTACAAAGTTTTAGCTATTAGACTGATAGTTTTCTTTCAATTTTTCCTCCTCTTATTCCCATTTGAAGTTACTAGGAACAACTAGGGCCAAAATATGAGATAGCATATCAATTTTTTCCTGCTAACATTTCATTATTTCTACTCTCTATCTCTTCTTATTTCTTTCTTTGTATAATGAATACTTATTTCATACATAATATGAAATAAGTAATGGTAAGTTTAAATCATTCCCCATCCCACCATTGTTTCATTCAAAACAGTACTTTCACAATTATTAAAAAAAAACAAACTCTCTTAGTACAAAAGGGCCACACCTTACTTTTTTTTTCTTGCAGATATATCTTCAATACATATTTTGTTAGTAAAGCTGAATTTTCAGGTTTGCTGTTCCCCAGTTCCTCAAGTCTTGATTAATAAAAATTGTCAATCCATTAAAGAGAATTATAATGATTCCCGAGGAATCAGTTGTTAACATAATTAACAGCTGGTTTTACTTTGAAGACATTAATCAAAAGCATCATAAATTGATGTTAATGACCAGTTTTCCACAAATGTTGTTAATTAGTAAAGGCACTGAAGTTAGATGACAAAGATTCCTAAGACTTATCTACGCCCTTGGATCTTAACTTAAAATATCCCAAAGGGACCTGATTTTCTGGTGTTACTAAATCAACAGAAATTAGAACAATTTTACATTAATAGCCACAGACTCTAAATGGTCACTTGTCCATTGAAACAAGAAGATGTTTGGCTGTTTCTTCCTTGGCATAGTAAAAACAAAATTTGTAAAAAAATACCAAATTCAAAGTTTTATGTACTAAATATGGTGGATTGTATTAGCAGGTTGTCCTTTAACCCAACGTTGCTCTAAAGTAGTCTAGTCTGGTCTAGCATTCATGTCTTCTTATTCTTTAATCAAAGTATATTAGGTACCTCGAGGAATAGAAAGATGAATCAGCCCAAGTCTCTGTTTTCATGAAAATTACTGTCATCAAGAAAATAGTAACAAAGAATATACTCTAAAATGGATTATATCACTTTATCTCTCAGATATGAATTGGCTCAAATATCTGGAATTCAATGCCAGAAAACCCTAAGGGAAGGATCTCCTGTTGTGATTGAACACCCAACTCCTACTTCCATTCTCAGGTTTGCCAGCCAAGTCCCATATGGTCTTTGTGGGCACACTGCTGAGATTTTCTTTTTAATCTACCTAAACTGGCATCCAGTTTATTCTTTCATTATTAATTACATGTAAAATACTTGAAGAATGAAAAGGCTTTTAATTCAAGCAATCAGCATCTTAAAGCATTAGTCATGAAATATCAAATCAAAAGATCCCACTTGGGATTTGTGGTACATAGTAAATGAAAGGCAGATGAGATAAACAAGTGTGCCTCATAACAAAAGTTTTCTAATAGAATTTGCATTGCCAAACCAAATCAAGAGTATAATTTTTTTAGGTATTCAATGCAAGAATAAATTTAATGGATTTTCTGGACTAATTTATCTTGGAGTGTTGGGATAAAAAAAAGTGTGTTTCTAAGTAGATATGAAACACAAGGGAATAATCTTTTTTAATGCCACCATTCACCTAGTTTTGTTAGGAATGCTATGTTACTCAGAAGGTTGTAATAATTAGAAAGAAAACTTTATAGTTTAAGTATACCAAAATACAACTTGGATATGTGGTGGGGGTCATTCATTGCTGGCTAAACATAGGTACTTAGGCACAAAACAGATCGGATACAACAATTCAGGGTTACCCACCTTAGTAAGTGCTTAACGTAGAACTTTTCTATAGTGGTCCAACTGATATCATTCATTGGATTGGCATGGTCCAACTGATAGATTGTCATTGGAACCTCATGGTGTAATAGTAATGGTTAGGAAAAAAATCAAATGTATATCAACATTTCGTCAAGAAAATAAAATTTTTAAGTGCACCAAGAAGAGTATCACATCAATATTTAAATGCATAAATAGTCTCAATAATTCAGAAATTCCCTCTAATGATGATGCTTCACATCCACCCATGCTTCCCCAGCCTTTGTGACTCTCACCGTGGCGTTTCATGTTGAAACATGAGCATCATTTCAATGGATTCCAATTTAATGTTATATGGTGGGGATTATACATAGTGGTTTGCCAAAGAATGAAGTCTGGTGCTTGTCATAATGCCTTGTATATACTAAGGACTTTCTAAAATGTTTACTGAAAAAATATGAATGTATTACTTCATTCATGAAATTATTAAATTACGCAATAAATATTTCTGGAGAATCTATTAGGTGTAAAGAAGTATGCCTAAGCACAAAAATATGTATAAGATATGATCCTTGTTCTCTGTAAGGTACTTGATAAATATTTCTGGAATAAATTAGTAAAATTTAGTATTATACATCAATGCACTATTAGTTAATTTTCATATGTTCCAATTCAATTATACAACTGACTAGATGAATTTGTGCAAGACACTAACTGTATCGACTTCTATGGCCTACAGCCCAACCTTAATTCACATTTCTCTCCTTCATACATTCTCCATTCCAGTCAATGTGACATGCTAGCTGCTTTTCCATAGGACATTTTATCTCCTGCCTCCATGCATTTATATAAATTGTCTCTCATAACAAGAATGCATTTCTTCCTCACCTCTAACTCTTAGTCTCTCTAACTCCCTTGAAAGCAAAGTGTAGATGGCATCTTTTATATCAGGTCTTCTCAAACTTTTTTCCCACTCACAACCACTTTTTGCCTGAGAAATTTTTTACATGTCCCCAGGTATATAGGTATATAAAATAGGTATACACATAAAACTTTTACTGATAATGAATCATAAATAAGTTTATTTTAAAACAATTCTTTAGTTTACATATAAATTTACCCTTTATTGAAGATGAAAGAAATTTACATACTCATGAGGTGAATATGTTTGTTTATTTTTACATAAAGAATTAAATCTTGGTGGAATATTTGGTCCTATGGTATGTAGAGCATCTTTAATGTTTTTCAGAGTTGATTGGTATTTTAATTTTTTTTTTTGATGTGGAGAATGCCACTTTTCATAAATACATAGTACAAAATGGCAGAAGTATGTTTAGGGCATTTTAGAAGTTGTTGGTAATTCTGTCCTAATCCCAAACCAAAATTCATTTAATGATTTTGTATGTCCATTAAAAACACTGCAATTCATAATCTGAACTGAGATGTTTCTGGCAGTGTTCACTGGCATTGCATGGCATGTCGGCATGCACAGTGCAAAGTGTGCATGTTGTATGTTTAGAACCAAGGCTGTAGTGAAGTTGTGTGATGCAACATGGGCAAGCACTGCCAGAAAAACCTCAAATTCTTTACTCAGTTGATTTTGAATTAATTTTTGGCCATTACATGTTCAGAAATCTTGTACGGTTGTCAAATTTTTCATGCCTCTGCCCCCACATTCCGTTATGCAAGCCCATATGGCGTCACAACCCATTGTTTAAGAAGAGCTGTTCTATATGATAACTTTCTTAACATGCCTAGTTTTAGTTCTATTTCCCTCTTGAAACTATTTTGTACAAACTTTGTATTTCTTTACTTCTGTACGTGTTGTATAGATATGAGTAAAGTGTCAAGACTGAAGTTAGGAAAACATCTTCCTTAGTTCAAATCTGGCCTCAAGACAATTATTATTTGTGTGGCTGTGGAAAAGTCATTTAACCCTGTTTTCCTCAGCTTTCTCATCTGTAAGATGATCTGGAGAAGGAAACAGCAAGTATCTTTCCCAAGAAAAGCCCAAATAACATCACAAAGAGTCAGACAAAACTGAGAAATGACTGAACAATGACAAAATACATATTGCATCCCCCTCTCCAACCTGCCCTTGAAGTAGAATGTAAATTTTTTTTAGGGCAAAGACTTTTTTTATTCTTGCCTTTGTATCTACAGGATATAGCATAGTTCCTAGCACTTAATAAAGTCTTATTAATCTATTGATAAATAATTTTTGTTGCATTCCTACTCCACATGGTTGTTAGGTATAGAAACAAAGACAGTGTGAAAGTACTTGTAAAAATGGTCATTTCAATTAGAAAATGCAAGTTAATTCATAGACATTATATATTCCAATTAGTCAGAAGGAATAGTCCTACATTGACTTGGACAAGAATTGCCACCACCATCACCCACTACTAGCCCTGTCCATTCCCCACTAATAGATTTAAAATGAAATTAAATGAAGCTATTCTCCACTGGAAACATTGGCAATTGGATTCCATCCACTTTCCCAGCTCCACTCCCTAAATGAGAAGAGCTCTGTGAGGTCAACCCATGTGGAAACAATACACCAGGTGAACTTACAAAAGGACATTTGATGGGTACTCCCTTTGAATAACTAATAATGAGGCAACTTCCCTACAACTTTTTTTTTTTTTGGTGGGGGAAAGTCTGGTTGTGTTTAATTTTCATGGAGAAGCTCTGTTGATAATGCTGCTCACTTACATGCACACAACAGTTTTCTATTTGAAACAGGGTTTTTTCTCTGGTGCTTCTTCATTTTGTAAGTCTAGCTTATTGGCATATATGTGCATATGATAGTCTCTGCATACAGATAGAAGTGCACTCAAATCACACTATTTTGGGAAGAACACCTGAGAAATAGTATGTTGAAAAAATAAAATTTTCTTATTCCATATTTCACAAGAAATTTAAAAGTCTTAGCCACTCAGTATGCCAACAATATGTTTGTAAAGTTATCTCAGACCAAGAAAAACAAAAGAACAATGTACATTTTTGCTTTTTTATTAGAAAACAAACATCTGTCGTGAATAGAAAAATTTTTTTTAAAGCAATCGGGGTTAAGTAACTTGCTCAAGGTTACACGGCCAGTTATTTCTGGGTGTGGTGCTGAGTATCTGAGCCCGGATTTGATGCAGGTCATCCCGACACTGAAGCTGGTGCTCTTACTAGCTGAGCCACCTGGCCACCCCTAAGAAATTGGGGTTAAGTAACTTGCTCAAGGTTACACGGCCAGGTGTTTCTGGGTGGATGCTAAGTGTCTGAGCCCGGGATTCGATCTCCAGGTCTTCTCAACACTGGAGCCGGTGCTCTTACTCCCTGTGCTACCTGGCCGCCCACTGAATAGAATTTAATCCAAGGTTATCTAAAGTACTTCTGGATTGAAAAATCATGTTTCCACATTGGTTAGTGTCCCCAGTGGTTAATAGCTGTAAAAAACAAACTACAAGTTATTAATAATCCCATGAAAAACTATTCCAAATCACGAATAAGGGTAGAGATAGGGGCTGACCTCATAATTACATTCTTATAAACAACTCCCAGGTGAGGAAATTCTAGCAATTCTTGCTTTTGCGATATAAATTGTTACCTTCTCTGCACTTATAATCTTAATTACCTAAAGCTGTTGTTATTTGTCTTTCATACTCAAGGAAGATCAAAATGCTACCATTATGTTGGAGTCTATGTATAGTGGATTAGACTAGGGCTGATCAGTCCAATATGAGCATGGAAGATTCTACCATAGTTTGGGCCCAAATAGTCCATTTCAACATTTGAGAGGGAGATGTCTCTGGATTTGTGTATCTTACACTTCCTTTGTGCTACTATGATTCTACTTTATTCATAGAACATAGCACCTTTTTAAGTGCAGGCATGCCATACTGGGTGGTCCTGTGCCAGTGTCTCCCATGGCTCACAACTGATACTAACATTCTTAAGAAAGATCTTGAAAGTGTCCTTGTACCATTTCTTCTCCCCTCTGTGTGAGCTCTTACCTTGTGTGAGTTCTCTGTAAAATAGTCTTTTAGGTAAATATATGTTTGGCATTTGGACAATGTGTCCAGCTCATTGGAGTTGCATTCTCTGTGGTAGAGTGTAAATGCCTACCAATTCAGCTCAAGAGAGGACTTCCATGTCTAGTACCTTATCCTGACAGATAATCTTCAGAGTATTTGTAAGACAATTCATATGGAAGCAGTTTGATTTTCTGGCATAGTGCTGGTAGACTATCCAGGTTTCACAGGTATACAACAAGGAAGTCAGCATTAAGGCCCTGTAGTCCTTCAGTCTGGTAGGTAGCCTAATCCCTCTTCTCTCCTGCACTTTCTTTCAGTCTCCCAAAAGGTGAGTAAGTTCTAACAATGCTAGCATTAACCTCATGATCTATGTGGACATCCCTGGAAAGTATACCGCCAAGGTAAGGGAACATATCCACAGCATTCAAAACTTTTCCATTTACTATAACCAATGGTTCTACATATGGATGGTGTGGTGCTGATGGTGTAGAACATCCGTTATCCTTGTATTGATTGTCAGGCCAAAATTAGCCTAAGAGGCTAGTGTACTGAAAAGCTAATTGATTTATCTAGTATCACACTGACAATATGTGTTCAATGTGAGACTTGAACCAAAGTCCACCTGGCTTTTGAACTTAGTCACTAGGTCATACTGTCCCCAGAAATCAGAACAACTCTGAAAATTTGCCTCACATGCAGAAAATTAGAAAAGGTGATAAAATATAAGAATGATCAATATTAGAGGAGCTTTGAAAATTCAGGAATGGTTAATACACTGATTGTCAGTCTATGGATTGGCTCAGACATTCTGGGAAGCAAATAGAAATCATGCAAAGAGGGGCGGCCAGGTAGCACAGTGAGTAAGAGCACTGGCCCCACAGTTGGGATAACCTGGGATCGAATTTGGGCTCAGACACTTAGCACCCACCCAGAAACACATGGCCATATAACCTTGAGCAAGTTACTTAACCCCAATTGCTTAAAAAAAAGAAATCATGCAAAGAAATGACTAAAAGGTTTTCCTTTGATACAGAGGTTCTGCTACTAGACATTGACCCCAAGGAAATTATAGAGAGAAAGTTTCCATGTGTACCTCTAAATTCACTTTACATAGAACTTTACATAGTGGCAAAGAACTATAAATCATGGACATGGTCCATTGATTAGGGAAAAGCTAAATGATTTGTTACATGTGAATATAACGGAATAATTCTGTTTCATAAGAAGCCAAGAATGTGGAGAATTTAGAGGCACATGGGGAGGCACAATGGATTTATATTAAGTAAAGTACTTGTAAGAAACAACAGAAAAAATGAATGAATGAAAATGTATTTATTAAGCACTAACTGTGTGCCAGATAGTGTTCTGAGAATTAGGGAAACAAAAATAAGCAAGCAATATAGCCCCTGCCTTCAAAGAGCTTACATTTGAATGGGATAGACAAAATTTATAAGGTACTATTGGCTAGACAGAAATATTTTGGAAAAGGAAGTCAATAAATGGTGTCTAGAATCATAGGGAAATTGAATGACATACTCTTACTCAGAGTGACAGTACTATTTGAGTACTATTTGAGTATATATTTGAGTACTATATTTGAGTATATATTTGAGTATATATTTGAGTATATATTTGAGTATATATTTGAGTATATATTGAGTATATATTTGAGTACTATTCTGCTAATTGGACTTGGAATGCATCAGGAGACTGATAAAAAGATATCATGGCATAGAAATGACTAAGTGGTATGGTGGGTATAACACTGGGCAAGAAAAGCAGAATCTTCACCAGTCAGAGGTCAAGATCACAGAGGCAAGTTGTTAAGTTTGGAAGGAAGAAGAAAACTCAAAGATGATGCATGGCAGAGAGATGATGAAATTAATAATAATGACCACAATAATGAAATTAGAAAGAATAACAGAAAAATATAACAAATTTGAATACTGAATGATTACAGTGGTTGATCTTGGCCCCAAAATTAGAAATGAGAAAACATATCTTCCTCTTTTCTTTACAAAGATGGGAAATTATCATTGTGGAACACTTCATGTGCTGTCAGGTCCCGTTGATATGTCATCATTTTTTTGCTGAACTGTTTTCTTTTTTTTTATTCTTTGTTACAGGAAATGGCCCTTTGAACATGGGAGGGGGAGGTATAATATATTTAGAAATGAAGGTGATAGGGTGGCTAGGTGGTGCAGTGAATAGAGCAACCAGCCCTGGAGTCAGGAGGACCTGAGTTCAAATCCGGCCTCAGACACTTAACAGAAAAACTAGCTGTGTGACCTTGGGCAAGTCACTTAACCCCAAGTGCCCTCCAAAAAGCAAAAATCAATCAATCAAAAGAAATGACCATGATGTAAAATAAAAATGTATCAGTTAAAAAAAGAAAATAGAATGATACTGATATAAGAGAGGCTCCATACCAAGAACACTGATTTTTCACACCTAGTTAGATTAATGAATTAGGTCTCACACAGGTTAAATTGTTCTTTTGGAAAATGAGATCATCTAATAGTGACAGCTGGAACAGAAGATATGATAGCAATAAACCTTCTGGAAGGGAGAGACATCATTTCTATGACCTATAGATGTTTAATAAAAGTATTATTTACTGAAACAATCCTCAAATAATGCTGAGTAATGATGTTGATCATAACTTTAGAAAAAATCCACTAATTAATTCCTTCTGTCATCAGTAAAAGTTGCATGGTGACAGACTCTCCTTGAGTAGCAAACGATGACGAGCTCTCATGGAATATTTTCCCTTTGTGCCTTTCTAAGGCCACTTTCATATGTGTTTATATTATTGTTTATGATGAATTACTCTTGAAGATGCTATTATTGTGGTTACCAGGTTTTCTCGGAAATAACTCTCTGTAGGTTGTCTAAGTGTGATAATAAGGAAAGATCCCGTAGGTATTTTTTTTTTAAAGAAAAGGTTCAGGGTCTATGATTTAGAAACAAAATAAATACAATCTGAGTGCTTTTCAAGGCTTTTCATTCTCATTCCAGAGATAGAACTGGGCCCAAAGTTGAGAGGTAAAACCAAGCCCAAATGACATATTTGTTGAAGGAGTGAGGCGGTTGCAGTTTACTCATTTTTAATATGGCTACCATATGTTCTTAGAAAATGAACATGTTCCACTCAGATCTTACTGGAACACACACCAATGTTCAGAAAATTTCAATTCCTTAAGCTTTTCTTTAGAAAATAAAAAAGAGTAAGTTAATCAAATTTGGTTTAGGTCTGTAAAATCCCATTTTCCTCTGAGTTTTCTCCTCTTTGATTTCCAAACTCTTTTGTATTGCATCATCAAGATTACACTGTGCAGTGAAGCAACCCAAAAGAGCAATAAGAAAAAGATATTTTCAACAAGATGTTTTGGCAAAGCAACTGAATTAATGGACCCTGGGTTCCTTAGGGCCAAGTCTCAGCATACATCCCATTGTGACATCTGATCCAATCCTTTTGGCTAAAATAAGTGTTACTTTGGAGCACCCTCCTGTTGTGAAATTTACAGGGCCCATCTAACTTAATTATCTTCTACTCTTGATGGAAGCTGTTTTGAATTAATCTTCTTGATTCAGAATTATTTAAGGAGGACATATATATATACATACATATGTGTATATATATATATATAGACAGATACATGCCAACAAAGACATGGTAGGATTTCATATCCTTTCTAGGCTTTCAGTCCCTAATAGTTCAAGTCAAAACAAAAGGTTTAAGTATTTGTCTTCTGAATATATATATATACATATATATATATATTTCTAAATAGTCACAAAGTGAAAAGACATATTATGACAAATTGTACCATCTCCTTTTCCCATCTCTCTCAAAAAACCCACTCTTTTATTAAGTGAAGCAGAAAAAAAATGTATGCATACATAAGTGTATACATATATATTTCCTCAATTTGGTCCAGAGATTAGGAATTTTTTTAACTGACAAGTTTTGACCCTGAAATTCAACTTTGCACTGATCTAAAACAACTTAATTGTACAAACGAGGTTGTGGTCACAATGTTTAGCCTACTTGAGAGTCAGCTGTTAAAAAGCACTTCAGCAACATCAGATTGCATACATCATTCATTTACTAATTACAAATAGGATTTCTCCATGCACAGAGCATAATCATGGATGAAGGAGAAAGATAAATTGTACAGGATAGAATGAAGGTGATTAAAATGGAGGCAGGATAGTTATATGAATAAAAATATTAATTTTCTATATGAATAACTTGAAAAGTATTGGGCCAGCAGTCAAGAGACTTGGATCGTGAGTCTCATCTTTGTCCCTATCTATCTATATGGTCACTGAATAATGTTTCTTTCTTTTTTTTTAAAGCAATTGGGATTAAGTAACTTGCTCAAGGTTACACGGCCAGTTATTATTTCTGGGTGTGGTGCTGAGTATCTGAGCCCGGATTTGATCCAGGTCATCCCGACACTGGAGCCGATGGATGCTCTTACTCGCTGAGCCACCTGGCCGCCCCTAAGCAATTGGGGTTAAGTAACTTGCTCAAGGTTACACGGCCAGGTGTTACTGAATAATGTTTCTAATCCCCACTTTAAACCAAAATGAGAAAGTTAGAAAAAAATCCCCCAATTCTCTTTCAGGACCAAAATTCTGAATTAGCATCCTAATTGCAGAGTGATATCAAAGAACCTATTTGCTCTCTCTTTTTCCCCATTTGTTAAATTCCTCGAATGGTAGAAATTGTAAAGAAGTAAATTTAGTCTGATGGAAGGGAAAAATACCCAACAATCAAAGTCGTCCAAGAGTGAATAGTTTGCTTCAGGAAGTAGTGGCTTTCCCTCTTATTGAATGTCTTCAAACAGAACCTGGATGATAACTTGCCTGGTAAATTATAGTGACAGTTATTTTCATGTATAAAGTGGACTGAGGTCCCTTCCCACTCTCAAGTTATATGGTTAAGGAATTCAATTATCATTTTAAAATCTCAAATTATATGTTGCATTTTCATTTTTTGAAGTACAAGGAAAGAGAGTTGAGAGACTTCATAATTTCTATTGAATTTAAATCTAGAGGTCCAGATACATTGCATTTAATTATATAATGTATAGATATGAGCTCCAAACTATCACTAGTAATCTTTAAGAATGAGCTGAGAAAAGGGGAGGTGGATGAAGATGAGGAAAATATCAAGCAGAATGACTGGATTATGGGATACAATATGAATGAACCACTAATATAAGAAGTTCACATTATGTTCATAAACACAAGATTTGAGAGATGTCAATGGAATGGAAAATGTATCCTCAGGATAACCAGGACAGTGAAGAATGGGAGGTCATGTGATATGCAGACCTGTTGAAAGAATGGGGCATGCCTAGCTTAAAGAAGAAAAGACTTGGGATAAAGAAAAAGAGAGTAATGAGAGTCTTCAAATATGTGAGAGGCTATCACATAAAGAAAGATCAAATTTGTTCTGTAGTCTCTACTGGGAAAAAGTAGGATCCAGGCATAGAAGTAACAGATATGTAGATTTCTGAACTCCATGTCACTGGATGGGTTCAGACAGAAGCTAGATGATCATCTGGTTTAGGAATTGTAGAAATGATGCTTGCTTTTGGTAGGACGTGATACTAAATGACTTCTAAGCCCTTTGCAGATCTCAGATTAATGCTAGAAACCCGCATCTCTATAATGCTTTAAGTTTTACATGACAGATTCTTTGTGGCATCCTATGAGGTAGGTAGTGGAAGTATTACTATCCTCTCCACCTTTAAAAATGGGTAGGAAGGAGGCTTGGAACATGGTTTCACTGGTGTGGGGAACTCCTTGATATGGAAACTTTCTCAGTTCTTTAAGTTATAGACTGAAGGAGTTTCCAGTCACTAAAAATTTTAAATAACTTGTTCATGGTAACCTAGAGCGTATGCAGCAAGTCTAGGATTTCAACCCAGGTATTCCTAACTACAAGATCAGGCAACTATCTACTCTGCCTCCAATTTCTTCGATCTTCCATGTTACAAACCAATTTCTTTGATCTTCCATGTTACTAATAAGGAAACAGACCCAGATGAGCTTAGTAGCATTTAAGTATCAGAGCCAGGATTGGAACCCCCATCTCCTGCCACTGAGTCCTGCATATATTACAATATACCACATGGCTTCATTATGATTCTAAGATCCTCTAGCAGAAAATTCAAGCTACTAGTTAAATGTAAATAAAAGAAACCTGGATTTATTTTTAAAGACATTCCATTCTTTATATTTTTCCTTAATACAGCATTGTCATCCCATCAGAGATTAAATTGGTAAAGTTTGACTGTGCCATATAACAGTCAAAGAGCTCCATGTTCATAACATTCATTCATTTCATTTTTTCTGGTTTTTATTTTACTTGTTTGTGCAATGGATATTGTTAACCTAAGTTAACCTAGGCTGGGCCTAATATATCTTGCAAAGTACCAATTACACTGGCATTTAATAAATGCCACATATAATAGAGGAAATCCTTTCAAATTAATTTCTTAGGGCTACAATAGCATTTTTACTAGCATTCTTACTAAGCCATTAATATTTCCGTGTGGATGGTTACATCTTTGAATTTATAATTTTTTTCTGAAATCATATATGTTATATATGTACAATATACCACATAGGGGACTGGAGACTGGCGCCTAGTTTTGATTGCTTCATCAAGTTAAGAACATTTGGCTTTTTTTTCTAACAAATTCATTAATATGTTTCATAAACAACTATTAGAAAGGGGAGGAGGTACCCTCTCATTCAAGAAAGTTATAGTGCTTATTGTATTGCTTGGAAGGAGCCCAGGCTGTAATTAGTAACAGAATGGATGTCATCTGACTTGAAAATATAAACTCCAGGCACATTTTTTCCCCTCTGGCAGAACATGACCTTGGTGTAGGGATAGAATGACGGTGTATACTAGGAAGTGCCCACATTGGAACAGCATTTGTTTAACTGTTTGTGTTGAAAGATCATAGCTCTGAGATCTGAAGCTGTATTGTCTAGGGAAACTGTATAAATGGATTCCTTTTCAGGAAAAGGGTTATGTTCTTCCTGTTCCAGAGTCCCTCTTTCAGCGTGGGGTACCAGGTGCTGAAACAAACATTCTCCCTTCTGGCTGGTGTGTTAGCAGTTGCCTAATATTCCTTATCTGAAATGTGGGATCTAACATGCCAAATGGCTTTGCTCCACAGAATGCTTCCTTCCTTTGTTTAGTGGAAACCTGTCAGCTGCCATGATAGTGTCAAGGCTTATCCAAACTTGAGGTGTGATTATAGATTCAAGATCTCATTTGTGAAAGGTATACAAGACATTGATTTGTACACCAATTATCCAATTTAGACTGATGTTTCACATTCAAAAGCTTCCATGAAGAGTGCTAAGAGCTCAAAGCTGCTCAAAGACCTCAGAAATGTGTATTGGCCTAGGGCAGTGCTCAGCAACCACGCTGTGCATAATTAGAGAATTAATATCTGCATGATCGTAGTGATGAATACAAAAACGCTCTATTCTGCTCCCTGATGTGGCGGACCCAGATGGAAGCAAGCAGAACTATTGCCAAGAATATGGTCTGGCTCAAGGCCAGCCCCTCTCATAATTTATGCTGTGAGTTCTCCTGAGGGGTGATGGTAAGGTGCTACTCAGCCCATAATTCCTCTGAACACCAGGATGCCACTCCTAAAGTTTAAGATGAAGTCTTATTTTCCTCTCTGACATGTTTCAAATCTTAGACATGCTTATTAATGGTTTCTCATTTATCTTTTGTCTACCCTAATGAGTACAGATATGTCACAGAGGTTATGCAAGCCTACTTCAGCTCTCATTTGTGTTTAGGTAGGACAACAAACCAAAAATTTGTCCCTGAGACTCAGTGATGTCTGACATCACAGTTATTCTATGTTTTGATCTATTAAATGGTGTTTGCAAACTATATTGTGACTTTCCTGTGGTTATAGGGGCCCAAGTAGACATAACCTTTTATATATTCATTTATTCATCCATTAATTATATTCTAAAGAGAGAAATTACCTTTCCAATTTTAACATACCATTTAAAGCAGGAAGAGATTACAGAGGTCATATAATTCAACTCTTTTTTTTTTTTGTCGATGGGATAGTTTAAGCCATGATAAATAATGACTTTCTCAAGGCCACACAGCAGGGATGGATCTAAATGCAATCCCAGGTTTCCTACCATTCTTTTCACTGTTCTTTCCATTACAAAATGTTTGCTGTCTTTCTTCCTATGTATGAGAAAAGGAAGGCAAACTTTTATTTTTATTACTCTGAAGAAAACATCTCTGTTTAAGCTAAAAACATAAATTGTCCAAATTAATTTTGCCTTTCCATGCATATTTCATGTATTAAGAAAATAAATTACATCTAATCTAATAATAATAAAACAATAGATGGCATTTATTTAGTGCTTTAAAATTTGCAAAGTGTTTTATATCCATTATTTGATTTGAATCATGAAATAACCCTGTGAAGAAGATGCTTTTATTATTCCCATTTGACAGATGAGGAAATTGAAGGTGAGAAATTATTTGAAATGCTCTGGGTCTTAAAGCTACTAAGTATCTGAGGAAAGATTGGAGTACAAGTTTCCTTTATTCTAGGTCTGGCCTCTAAGCTAACATCTATATATCTTTCCTCACCCCAAAGTCATAGAATATTTGCTATCTAAATCTATAGAGGAAATATTAATGCCAAGGAAATCACAAATTAATGAAGTATTAGAGGATGTTTTGAGATATATTTTATCTTGAGATCTTTTAGGGAGAAAAAATAACTAATATTAATTTGATTTAAGAATCATTCATTCTTCAAGTTGGTGTGGTACTAAAAATATGGCATGTAAGACGCTTTTTTCTTATTTGAATAAAAAGAACTCAGCTTTATCTGGTTTCAGATAGATACATTCCTCAAGAAATACATCTGAGTGAAAGTCTAAAGTAATACTTTCTGTTGTATCTTTAGGTTCTAAGCTTTGCACTCAGACAAATAAAAAATATACATAACCAAGGACCTAGGTAACCATACAGCATGGCTTAGACCAAAGATTTACAGCTGGAAAGAAACTTAAAGATTATATAGTCCAAATTTACAGATTTGAAATAGAGAGTCAGAGGTTGAGACTTGTTTCAAATCAAAATAGTGATAGACCTTGGCTACTATCACTGCAAAGCCAGTGCTATATCCAATATGCCACTGATATTACAATCCAGAAAAGTAAAGAGGGGGAGTGGCATCTAACACTGACTTCTACTCAACCACACTCTGGCTCTTTTCTTTTCTTTTTTTTTTTTTTGGAACTGGCCATGTTTTATATGTTAATTACATGTGCCATATAGCAGCAATATGTCAAAGGATAGTTGCGCAGGAGAGATGAACTCTACCTCTTTAAGAAGTTTTGACTGATTACTGAAGGCGCCCTTTTATACCTTTCCAAAAATTCTTCAGTTGGAAATGTGAGGTCGGGGTTTGAGTACTGTTCCTTTAGTCTATAGGTTTAAATGCAAAGGCTTGACATGAATCACTTGTTCTTGAAATGCCATCCAGATGTGAGGCCTAAAATGCCTGAAAAGATGGAATGAGGAATATTAGAGCCAGTAAGTCATGGCATCATGTATTTTCTTGTTTTCATTATGAAAACAGTGAGCTCCTGCATTATCACTAAATTAAGCTATCTTCTTTCAGTTGATTGCTATGTGATGTTCATAATCAGCATTATGATTGGCTCTTGAATGGTCAAAAATAAGAAATAATGTAGTCATAATGAACATCGGTTTGGTGACATTTCTCACGAATGCCTTTAATGAAGAAGATTGTTATCAATTATTCTTAGATCTATCTATAAATATTCAGTTGGTTAACAACATTCATTTAGCCCTCACTTGTGCAAAATGCTATTCTCCACATTCCACAGGATGTAGCAAAATGAAAGTGGATACCAAAAATATATGGATCTTGAAAGAGAGATCTGTTGAAATTAACAGGTCAGAAGCAAGAAATAAAGTTCAAAGGTAGGAATTTGTACTAAAATACATGAGCAATACGAGTAAAGTGATGAGGCAGCTGGAATATACACTGCATTCTTTGAAGTCCTTAGTTCAAGTGTTGGCACTACTTTGTTGCATGATTTGGGGGAAATCATTTACCTTCTTAGCTTTCTAACCTTTTAAAAGCAGAATCACACCTAGCTCATTAAATTTGAAACTGAATACACACAACTAAGCAAAAGTGAAACCATTAAGTAAATTGTAAACTATTTCATTAGAAATTTCAACAAAGGAGACAGGGGATCAAGCGTCTGTAAAAACATGTGGTCTATTTCCTGGATGATCTACAGCTGAAGAAATCTTTAGAGCAATAGAATTGTATTAATAACAATTATTGTAATAAGTATTAAAGAAATAATTATGTTCAATAAAATATCATTAAGTCTACTGCTTGCCATGACAACCAAGATATCCACATCTTAGAAGATATGGAAATTAGTAAGTATAATCTTTTAATCATGCAAAACAAATGTTTGCATTTTATACACAAAATGGTGGGTTTTATATAATAAAAGATAAAAATTATGTACTCTAAATAGAGCAAATAAAGTTTGATCATTCATGTTCAAAATGTCAATTCTTTCCACTCATTCATTTTTGCTCCATCTTCAAAGAACTGCCCTGCATAGAGATTTTTAAAATCACTGTTAATAATTTTAAATTAAATATTATAGTAACCTTCATCACAACAAAGTGTGCACATAATTTTTTGATAATATACATTGACTTTTCATTATCATAACTGACATAATTATTATGATATAATTATTTAGTCATATCATTATAAATGTGAGCTCCTTGAGGGCAGAGGCTTTGTTGTTAATTTATTTTGTTTTTTCTTTGTATCACCTGTACCTAGAAAATCAATGTGATTCAATTCAAAGGGGATTTATTAAGCACCTCCTGTTTACAAGACATTGTGTTAGGAAGATGCTAAGAAAAATAATAAACCCTATTTTAAGGAGATTTCATTTTGCTACACAATATCTGGAATAAAGTTGTTTCTTATTAAATACCAAGTGAAAGCCTGAATTTGTAGCACAAGTTTAGAGCACATGGCCATTTCCATCTATAGTCTTTCTCACCCCAGTTGATATTACATTTGTGGAGGTGGAACACTGCCGTGTGACTATAGCTCAAACTTTCTTGGGGCCGTAAGGGTAACTTTCTTTTGAGAAAAAAATACAGTTTTATTACTCATGGCTATAGCTCCTGAGTCTCAACTTGTGTATTTCCCATTTATACAAAATCAGTTACAATGATACCATTACAAGCACACTATAACACACTTAACACTAAAAGAAAAGCAAGAATCATTATGACCTTAGTGACTGAATATTAACTAAGTGGGAGTGCATATCAAAACATCATAGTGGATATTCCAAATTGGATTACACTCTCATACTGATACACACACAGTATCTATTGAAGATGGTGGGCACATGCACACTGCACACACACACACACACACACACACACATGCACACAAGAACAAAAGTGGAGAAAACCTTTGTCCTTGGGACAGCTCACAACTCTTGGCATGAGAGATGGGAAATGGCATTTTTAGTCTCTTCAGGGACAATCTGTGTCATGCAAAAACACTTCCTTGCTAACTGAACCCTTCTCCTCTTCACCACTCTCCTGCTAGATAAATCTACTTCTCCTCTTTTCTTGACTTGAAACAGTGAGAAGCTTTTAAAATTCACAATCACTCTTGAAAAGTCACTGAGAAAGTATCATGTTATTATAGGGGGCCGTTTCCTTAAGTCAGAGAAACTTTTCAGTTTGGTTCTCTGGAAAATGCAAATTCGGCCAGTTCCTCTTTGAACAAGATACTGCGATGTCCAATCAACTAATCTGCCTATGGTTATAGCAGAGCACCCACTAAGCCCATGTCTTCCTTCTGCTTTCCCCTCTCAAACTGGAGGATAAAATCGTACAAGCAGATGCTTTACCTTCACCCCTATAAATGATGCCGAAGTGTAATAACAGAAACTATAACAGTCTGTCATCAATCAGTCATTAGAATCCCAAACTTTCTTCAGTTGATCCACAAAACAATCCTTCCTTTCTAAATAGTTGCCTCTCAAATATGGTAGCTGAAGCCTTCCTGTCAGCTGAATACTTCTATTGGCGTATTCTTACCTTCCCTTCTTATGTTGGATTCATCTAAAAATATTATTAATTCATTTATTTTAAGTTTTCAACATTCACTTCCATAAGTCTTTGAGTTTTAAATTTTCTCTGCCTCCCTCCTCTACCTCCTCCCTAAGATGGTGTGCAATCTGATATAGACTTTACATATACATTCTTATTAAACATCTTCACATCAGTTATATTGTAAAGAAGAATTAGGTTAGAATGAATGAGAGGAAGCACAAGAAAGAAGAAACAAAACAAAACAACAAAAGAAAAGGAGTAGATCCTGAATTATAGTCACAATGACCCATATTTCTTTTATCAGCCTATTTTTTTAAATCCAATTTTCAATCAGTTAAACTAATATTCCTTATTTAATCATTAAAAGATCATCAAATAGTGATTTGATTTATCTTTTTCTATGTTTTAACCTTTCAGTCTCTCAAAAAGTCTCATGTAAATGAGCTAAAAGTCTTCAATATCCTGCAGCCTCAGTTATTTCTCTGTCTACAAACAGGTCCTCCAAGTCCATTAATCTGAGAGAAAACTCTATTCTAGCCTCTTAAAATTCTGTCTCTCCTCCCATTTTAAAGGGAAAAAAATGTTTCTTTTTCACTTACGGATTTTATCAGGTTTGTGCACAGAAGTTTTTTTTCTTTTTTATTTGTATATGAAAAGGACAGTAAAAGACATTTAAATGTCTTACATTTATATAGTACTTTGTGACTACAGAGGGTTGTTTTTTTTTTCCTGAATCATTCCAAAATGACAGCCTGCTATTGTTAAAATAAACCAGGAAGGGAAAACTAGGATTCAGATTCAAGTTCAGGCTTTGTCTATGTGATATTGAGCAAGTCACTTAACCTCTGAATTATAGTTTCCTCATCCTCAATCAATAACTATTAAGCACTTACCATGTGCCAGAAACTGCTAAGTGCTGAGGATACAAAAGAAGGTAAAAGATAGTCCCTGCCTAGAAGAAGAATAGGAACTAGTTAATAGATGGCAGGCACTAGAATTATGGGGAATCAAGGAAGACTCCCTATCAAAAGTGTAATTTTAATTGGAACTTAAAGGAAATCAAGAAAGTTAATAGGTGGGGTTGAGGAAGGAGAGTGGTTGAAGCATAGTGGAAAGACAGCCAGAGAAAATTTCCAGAGCAAAGGAATGGAGTAAGTTGTTCTTAAAACAGTCTGGAAGCTAGTGTCACTGGATAGAAGAGTTGGTGGCAGGGAGAAATATATAAGGAGACTAGAAAGGTGGGAGGAGGCTTGGTTATGAAGGTCTTTGAATGCTAAACAGAGGATTTGATAATTGATCTTGGAGACACCCTGGAATTTATTGGGTAGTGAGGTGACACGGGTTGGATACATGGTTTAGGAAATCCACTTTGGTGGCTGAATGGGGGATGGACTGGAGTGGGGAGAGACATGAGGCAGCAGCAGACTCGTACAATAGGCCAGGTGTGAAGTAATGCAGGCCAGCACCAGATTGGTGGCAGTATCAGAGAAGGAAAGGAGTACATTAGATGTCATAAAGGTGAAATCGACGAGCCTTGGAAGTGGTGGTGACAATATTTTTCCTATATTAAGAGGCCTCTTAAAGGGTCATTCTTAAACCCAATTGAGATAATTGTTGGAAAGCTTTATAACTTATAAGTTATGATCACACTTCAAGATAGTTATCTTTGTCTCTGTCTCTGTCTCTCTCCCCTTATCTCTTTTTCCCTTTTCCCTTTTTCTTCTTCTTTCCCAGCTTTCTACCTCCCCCCGTAAAACTTGCTCCATTCCATTCTAAATGCAAATGGAAGTTTTCTTTTGACTGTCTGCTCTAATTTTACTCCAGCTTCTTATTTCATTAAATTTTTTTTCTCAAGCATCTTATCTCCAACAGGAACTCACCATGTAAGAATTGGTAAATGTCAATAAAGATAAGCTTTCTTGCAGTTAACTGGAACCAGGAAACTCAAAAGAGCACTTAGGAGATTTTGAGAAGAGTTACAAAGGTTTGTTTAGTTTAGACTAGAGATAAACACCGAGACTTTTGTGAAACTCTATAAAAGAGACTAGAATGCCGTCACGAAAGAAGGTTTCATATCAGGAGATTTCTATATACCAAATAGAGTCAAGTGGAAAATATACTTTTGATTTTTATTTAATTAAGACCAGGTGTTAATGTTTGTACAGTCATATTCAAATATATTCTTGGGTACAAATCACTTGATATGTATAATACAAACATATGGCAGGTGTGTGCTTGTCAAGAATTAAATTTGAGTTTCTTTAAATTCCTAATGTTTATTGATGGAATGTAATCACCCATTTACAACAAAACCCTAAGAGACAGTCTTAAAGTACTTATAGTAAACTGAGGAGTCATTTCTTCCTTTTGCTTGACAATTCAAAAGGAAAAAAATCATTAAGGCTTTGATGAAGATCCATGACAGCCCCAGGGGAGAAGACAACATCATGCATTTTCCTTTTGCTAAGAACTTTCATCTGGGGGTGAGTCAGATGTCAGGCCACAAAGGAAAGTCCCCACTCATTTGGCTTAAGGTTTGGAATCTGAAAACTCATCACAAAACCCCTTCTGGTCATGCAGAATACTACAGATATTGTATTTAAAAATAAAATATGAAGCAAAATGGTATGTCGTGTATTTGGGACCTCTGATTGATAAAACGGTCTTACTTTGTGAGTTGAAGGAGTGTATTAGTCATAGGAGTAAGTATAATTTAGCTATTTTAAATCAGTGAATGATAATGATCTATCCATTTGTCATAAAAGAAAAACAAAACCTTTAATTCAAGTCGGATAATGTAGATTAAAATCTTAGTTCTGTATCCACTACCCTTGTGACTTCAGATATTTTTTGACATTGAGTTTTAGCTCCTAATCTATGGAATGAGAAGTTTAAATTAGATGACAGGTTCCTTCCAGCTCCAAAGCCATTTATTTTTCTTGACTTCTAGTTAAAGAGGTCATGTACTTATTACATGTCTCATTGTGAGAAAGAATTTGTAAGTTGGTCATTATTCTTTGTGGAACATGTATGTTAGACTCATTGATATGTTCCTTATTGCTGGATAGCAGCTATTTGATATCTGATAATAGCTATCCAGATACCTGATCTCCTGGCCTCCTCCTTCTGTTTTTTTTTGATAAGAGTGTAGGCTCCTTGAAAATAGATTCTTTCACCTTTTGATAATTGCGTCCCCAGAATTCAGCACAGTGCCTGTCACATAATAACCATTTAATAAATCCTTGATGATTCAATTTTTTTTTAGTTTATATCTGTAATGTCATCATCATGGAGAACTATGAGATTCTAAATATGTGGAATTTCACTACTAAAACAGTTCAGAAACTCTTTTCTAACTAAGGGTTTTAGAATCTTATGGAATTGTTGGGGTTGTTTCAGAGAGCTTAAGTGCCCTTCTCAAGGCCACATGAATAGGCAGGATTTTAACCCAGGTGTTCCTGACACTAAGGCTGCCTCTATATCCACTCCACTACTCTTTCTTTTATTAGACTTTTAACAGATGTATTTACTAACAAGATTTCCCCCAATCTGTTATGCAAATAATGTGACTAAAATGGCCTTAGCCTTTGACCTAGATGTTACACTTCTAGGTTATGCCTCAACCAGGATATTATCCAATAAAAAATACTCCATATATCCCACAATATTTATAGCTGCACTTTTTGTCACAGGCAAGAACTGAAAACAAGGTAAATGAGTTAGAGAAAAGTTAAATGGATGGTAGCATATGAATGTAATGGAATATTTCTGTGTTATAAGAAAAAAAATGCTGAAATTAGAGATGTATAAAATGACATATAAATTGATGTGAAGTGAAGGAGAGCCAGGGAAACATACATAATAACTCCAAAAATGTTAGGTGGAAATAACAATAACTACTCACAAAATAATTGAAACTGAATATTACAAATATATAAAGATTAAGTTTGGTCACTAAACATAAATATGAGAAGCCATCTTTCCTTATACCTTTGCTGAACAGGGTTCCCACATAGTATATTCTTTCATTTTTAATGTAATGACTGGTTTTGCTGATTTTTTTCATTTCTTCATTTTTTGAAAACAATCTTTATCATAAGGGATGGATTTCTAGTACATTTATGAGAAAGGATGGGGGGGGGTAAGTGATTAAAAAAATCAGCATCAATCTTTCAAAAAATAGGATACTAGAATTTAGAACTAGAAATGATTATCCTGTTCATACCTCTCACTTTGCAAATGAGGAAAGTGTAATTTAAGGAAAGGTAAAGTGAATTGACCAAGATTTCATCAGAAATCATTGGCAAAGCCAATATTAAAACTCAGGTACTACATAACATATTTTTTTATGACTCTGTTCATGTTGTTCCCTATTCCTGGGATATCCTAACTCCTCCATCTGTTAGATTTTCTCATGCTTTAAATCTCAATATAAATATCTCCGTTCCCTCAGTTGAAAATGACAGTCCTTTTGGAACTTCATATAGAAATTTGTTTCTACCTCTTTTTTAGCAATATCAAAATTTATTTTGTATTATATTGAATTGCTCCCTCCCTACCCCCACTAAAGTATAAATGATATGAAAGTAGGTATATGGTTTTAATTTAGATCATATCTGAACTATTGACTTTTTCTCTTGAATATTAGTAGAAAATAGATGGAGAGAAATGTTAGGCCACTATCAGTGTTTTATTTTTAAGTACCTTGTGGCTTACAATGCTAACCCAGATACTTTGACACCAATTCCAGAGCTCTTTCTATTATGCAGAAGTATCTTTCATAACATAATTCTATTTTCTTGATGTTCATGCCTCTTAAACTGTGAATATGCTCTCTCTATTAGTCAGTTCCAATTAGGTTATGTAGTGGTAAACTCCCTGGCTAAGTTCTAGAACCATTTTTCATAATTATTTTTTTTAAAGCAATAGGGGTTAAGTAATTTTCTCAAGGTTACACGGCCAGTTATTTCTGGGTGTGGTGCTGAGTATCTGAGGCCGGATTTGATCCAGGTCATCCTGACACTGGAGCCGGTGCTCTTACTCGCTGAGCCACCTGGCCACCCCTTTCATAATTATTTTTATTTAATTTTATTAATATAATTTACTGAGCATCTATGACCAGTTTGTAATTGTAAATAACTGGTAGATGATTATATTGAGCTTCCCTGGAAAATAGAAATCATACCTCTATTTCAAAGCCAAAATGAAGCTTAGTCATAATCTTACCACAAGCTGTGGAATTTGAAAATTGTCCTTGGATTATCTCTAATTCTTAATAGAACTCCAGAAAGTCTCTTGTTTCAGTGTAAAGATAAAATTTGAGGCAAGCAAAATCCATCTCTTGAGAAAAACTCAGTTGCCTGGAGCTGACCCTTATATGATGTAACCTACATTGATTAGGAAGTTGGATGAGGAGTCATACACTAAAATAAAAGGAAAAGTGATTGAAGAGAGAGGGGGAGAACCATGAGAGTACAGTGCTATGAATCAAGGAGGATGAAGATGCAAAAGAGTCATTAAGGGAAATTATTAATTCAGTCCCATAGTGGGGACAAAATGGAGATTGGAAGGGGTAATCAGTGGGTAGTGATGAACTAGAGGCTGCAAGCAGAAATTACTCTTTTAAAGAACATGGAAAAGAAGTAGAAGAGATAAGGTCATGCCAGTGAAGGGAAAGGTGTCCATTTTTGTAATAGGATATTTTTCAAATCAGTCTAGATATTAAAGACTGGATAGTCTTGAGGGAATTGAGAAATATATGTGTATATCTTTTGAAAAATCTCTTCCTTTGGTCATGCCATGCCGTTACACACTAACAATTATGACATTACTTTGGAATATTGGAAAGAATCTTAGGAAGCATGGCAAGGGCAAACTTAACTGCTAAATCACAAATCCTAATTTTCAATCTTAAAATTTTACATGAATTTTCTAACATACTATCTACAACTCTTAGGCATGGTATCTTTATCTTTAAATGTCCCAGAAGATCTACTCTCTTGTATTCACTTTTTAAGGGTTGTTTTATTTTTATTGAAACTTAAAGGACTTTTCTGATTCATCACAGGTAGTTCATAGTGAAAACCATATTCTTCCACCTCCCCCTCACATTATATATATACACAATAATTCCAGCAAAATCATTCTACTCCACTTTATTTGTACTCCAAACCTCAAATAGAAATCTGTTACCTACCTAGTTGAGGAATAACTGCAGACCATAATTGAAAATTTAAGCCTTCGCTTTCTTCGGTTTAGTGACTTACTAAAACACAGTTCATACTTTGGCACTGATGTTTTATCCAGTCCGTTTGAGAAGTGAAAAAAAAATATCCAGGAAAAAGAAAGTCTGGTCCAACTGACAGACAGCTTAATATTAGGTAACTTGAGAAATATTGTCCAAGCGTATAATAATCTTCAAATCAGCAATTGATTTCCCCTCCCCAAAGAAAATATATCAGCTCATGTTCCTCACTCTTCAGGAGAGCAAGAATTTCAGTTTTCACCTTTTCTTGGTTATTTCCCAGCAGAGCTGACATCCTAGTGAAAGTCTGTTTTGACACTGTATATAACTTTAAATTCACAGGAAGCAATTTTGGCGCATTTACTCCTTCTACGTTAAAAGGTTCCTTCCACGATATAAATGCTCTCTCTCTCTCTCTTTTTTTTTTTTTTTTTTTTTTTTTTTGCTTTAAGTCTTCAAAGAATCCTTAGGTCACAGATGGGAGAGCGGGAGAAAAGAATCACCATAAGCCTCTTGTACTCCACTCCATTTGTTTCCCTTGGCATGTCTTAAAAAATTCTTTCCTGTTGTATTGTGTTTGCTGTATATTTAGAATGGTCCCATTATTATCATTCTTTTTCAGACTTGATTAGGAATGGTAAGACACAGGGAGCAATAAGAGAGGGAAAGGAATTCAGACATGGGCAAAATAAGGACCAAACAAAAGGAACTATCCAGAGACCGGGGGTTAATGCTAATTAAATTACCGATGCTGGTTGTTCCTTCTAACACCTTGTATTTATTAGGTCTTGGGCTCTGAGAGTTCAAAGTGAGAAAGGGATAAAATTTCATATCTCCATAGTACCTTGCCTTTACTGGAAATGAATGTGGCCTTGCTGCTAAAATCATTGAGATATGGTTAAAAGACATACCCTACTTTAATTAGCAAGTCAGTGACAGAGATTGGAAGACAACATGTTTCCTTGATCTCTGGTGAATAGAAGGAATGAAAATGAATGAGTTTCTATATTCCCTGAATCTTCACATGTATTAGAATATTAAATCACTAAAGTACAAGCAATAATATTAATCTACCTTAAAAAATAAAATCAGTGGTAATAATAATAATGACTCATTCACTAATCCCTTTTTATAGAATAAATGACTATGTACAAATGTGTGTATGTTTAGTATATATACATATATGTTCACACAGAAAGATGATAGATGGATAGATATCTTCAATGTTTTCATCCTTGTGAGACTAATATTCATAAAAACTTGAGCTCCCAGAAGTTAAAAATGACTTGATAATGATCAATAATAGCACAGGAAATAATTGATTGAGACAGGATTCCAACGCAGGTACCCTTATTCCAAGGGCACAATTCTATTCTTCAATGATATTTCTCAACATTTATTTAAATTCTTTTAAATTAATTATCTACCCCAGTTGAGGCAATAATGGTTCTCTGACACAGCTGGTAATATAACAGGCTGCAATTGGTACTATCACCAGAACAAGCATTTTTTTTTCTCTTCTCTCCCTTCCCCTCCCTTTCCTTTCCTTACTCTTCCTTCCACTTTATTTTCTTTTTTTCCCTTTCCCTTTCCACTTTTCCTCTCCTTTTCTTTCTTTTCTTTTTCTCTCTTTCCCCCCCTCCCCATCTTCTTTTCAGTGCCATTGTTGTTATCTTGATGTAAGAACCATGCAGGAGCAGTGGTGGGGAAAATGCTACAGAAAGATGCTACTAAGAAAAGACCACAAGTGAGAGAATGGGTGGGGGTGTCTTAGTTATTGTTCTAGCTTTTCTAATTACTTGTGGTTTTTCCAGGGAAAAAATCCATTTCTGTTTCTGTCCCTATCTATTAAAAGCCAAATGGGGACAGCTGGGTGGGTTAGTGAATAGAGCACTGGCCCTGGGGTCAGGAGATCCTGAGTTTAAATCTGGCCTCAGACACTTAACACTTACTAGCTGAGTGACTTTGGGCAAGTAACTTAATCCCAATTGCCCAATTCCATGTAGGAATGTTAATAGTTCAACTTTGATAAGTACCTTATGATTTCTTTTCCCTCTTTACCTTCTCATGCTTCTCTTGCTTCTTGTATCTGAATGTCAATTTTTCTATTCAACTCTGATTTTTTCATCAAGAATGCTTGAAAGTCCTCTATTCCACTGAATGACCATATTTTCCCCTGAAACACGATACTCAGTTTTGCTGGGTAGGTGATTCTTGGTTTTAATCCCAGCTCCTTTGACCTCTAGAATAGCCCTTAGATCCCTCAGTGTAGAAGCTGCCAGATCCTGGGTTAATCTGATTGTGTTTCCACAATATTCAAATTATTTCTTCCTGGCTACTTGTAATATTCTCTCCTTAATCTGGGAATTCCAGAACCTGGTATAAGATTCCTAGGAGTTTTCTTTTTGGGATCTTTTTCAGAAGGTGATTGCTGGATTCTTTCAACCTCTATTTTGCCCTCTGGTTCTAAAACATTAGGGCAGCTTTATTTGAGAACTTCCTAGAGGATGATTTCTAGGTTTTTACTTTGATCATGGCTTTCAGGTACTCCAATAAATTTTAAATTATCTCTCCTGGATCTATTTTCCTGGTCAGTGGTTTTTCCTATGAGATATTTCACATTGCTTTCTATTCTTTCATTTGTTTGGATCTGTTCAATAGCATCTTGATTTCTCATAAAGTCATTAGCTTCCATTTACTCCACTCTAATTCTGAAGGAATGATTCTCTTCAGTGAGCTTTTGAGATTCTTTTTCCATCTGGCAAATTCAGTTTTTTAAGGCATTCTTCTCCTCATTGCCTTTTTGAGTCTCCTTTGCCATTTGAGTTAGTCTGTTTTTTAAGGTGTTATTTTCCTCAGTCAGGCTGTTGACTCTCATTTTGTAATTTTCTTGCATTGTTCTCATTTCTCTTGCCAATTTTTTCTCCACTTCTTTTATCTGCTTCTTAAGGTACTCTATGGCCTGTAACCAGCTTGTATTTTCCTTTGAAAGTTTTGGTGCAGGAGTTCTGACTTCACTGTGTTCCTCCTGGTCCATGCTTTGCTCCTTTTTGTCCCCAAAATAGGACTATAATGTTGGAACCTTCTGTCTGCTTTGTTTCCTTTGCCTGGTCATGTCACCTCTCAGTCACTTGACCCCTGGGCTTTTTGCCACAGTAGGACTCTGCCTCCAGACAGGGGACCTTTCATCCCAAATGCTGGGGTTTTCTCAACTGCTGGAGGTATTAGATGGGTGCTCTCTCCACATGCTCTGGCAAGCTGGACACACACCAGGACCTCCACCCTAGATTGCAATCCAGATCCAAGAAGGTTAAAGCAAGAGCGATTACCCCTCAGACTGGTGGTTGGTCCCCCTACACTCTTCAGGCCAGGAGCTGAAGCTGCCATGTTGCTCTGGCTGGCTGTGCTGGTGTCTCAGTGGCTTCTTGCCCTGGGGGAAAAGCCATACACTCCCACTTACTGGGTCCCAAAGTCCAGACTGCACTGGCCTCTCACTTTGTCCTTTGCATCTATGTGTTGATAAATCTGGAAAAGGCCACAGCTGCTGCTGATCTGGAGTCCCTCTGGCTTGCAGCTAGTCAGGCCCACCCTGGGGCTAAAACCTTGGGCTCACCGCAGGGCTGGGCTCAGCTCCCAGAGTGCTGCTGCTGACCTATTCCTGCTGGCTTGCCGGGTTATCCTCAGCAGGAGCTTAGCTTCTCTGATTCATTTTGTGGGTTCTGCAGCTCCAAAGTTTGTTCAGAGTCCCCTTTTTACATTGATTGGGGAAGGTGGAAGACGGAGCTGCTAGGAGGTCCCCTGCTTCTACTCCGCTGTCTTGAATCTGACCTCTTTGGTATTCCATTCCACTCCCTTCGGTATTCCTCACTTTCTCTTTTTGAGAAGTTTTGGGAAAACATTTTTCTACCTAAATCAGGGATTTTGAACCCTTTTTTAAAATCTTGAACAACTTTGACAATCTAGTGAAGCTTATGTGCCCCTTCTCAGAATTACATTTTTAAAGGCATAAAATGAAATTCTTAAGATTGTAAAGAAAATTAATTATATTAAAAATAGTCAAAATATATGTGTGTGTGTGTGTGTGTGTGTGTGTGTGTGTGTATGCATGCATTAATTCCTGTGCCCCCAGGTTACTAACTTCTGATATAAATGTAAATTGGAAGCAACTTAATAGGCCTACAAAACTTCTTTCAATGCATATTGGCAATGTAGAAATAACTCTGGTCTCTAGAACTAAAAGCTAAATTTTCTGTCCATACATTAAATAGACATTCTCTTCCCGGCTCTTATCCCTTGTGACATCAGAAACTGGGTGTCAGCCATTCCGTGCTTAAGCCACCTAGTTTTCCAGACACCCTACAAGCAGAGGCAATGTGCTAAATTTGTAAAAAAAAAAAAAAATACAAAGCTGTATGATCAATTATAGAGAAAGAGAGTTCCTGAGGTCCTAAGCCTGGTAAATCTTTCTATTATATTACCCTTTGGCCTATTTGTAATTTTAGATGTTCTGAGATCATGTTTTTCCATGAATCATCACCAATATGGCTCTACATCTATCTCTTTCAATGTAAATATACTAAAGAATGCTCTCTATTTTACATATTACTGAGAAGGTACTTTAAGGGACCAAGCCTTAGATACACTTATGTAAGAGAATGGGTAGGCAGCAAAAAATGTTATGTATAATGATGTTTCCTCATTGTGGTGTCAGATTGGATGAACAAGCTCACATATTATTCTTTCCCTATAAATTAAGGTCCTCACTCCCTAAGAGTTCAGACCATTTCAAAGGTCTTTAAAACTTTTCTGCATTTGTTTTATGTTATGCCTCCTCCCAATTCTAATTGAACTCAGTTGTCTGCATTTTCTAATGCCACAAAGTCTCTTTATTTAAACACACGATTTTAGTCTATAAGCAGTGTACTAATCTTCAGGTGCTGGGATCCACAGCCAAGAAAAAGGATACAATTGGTTAGATGGCAAGTGGATGAAATATTTTTATGATGTCATAATATGACTTCAACTAATATCACCATTATAAAAACAAACATTCATGTAATTCTTTTAACTAAACTTGCCTTATCAAGATATTACATATGTGGCAGATTACACAAAGTGTGTTAGGATGTTATGTAGAATTACTGAAAAACTGTCAAAAACCTAGCACAGTCAATGAACGTTATTATACTGTTAGCAAATCTGACTACATTATAATTATACAATACAAAAAATATCCCAAAGGACCTTTTTTCATAGCTTTAAATAAATGAAAATATAAGGAGCCCTGAGAATTAAAGGTTAATCAAAGGAAAACAATTTCCAGGAGGAGAACCATACTTAAATCAGAACAGCAACCCACTTCCAAATAATGGAACTAAAGCAACACTCCAAAATCACCAATATAAATTCATCTGGACATGGGTGAGGAGACAGATGATGAAGCAAAAAATATCTCCCATGAATTGACATGTGGTTCTCTGACAAAAAATCCAAAGAATATGACTAATGACAGTGATGACATACAAAAGTCATTCTTGCAGCTCAAGAGTAATTGGTTATTGTGATTAAAAGTACCATGAATAGCATGAAAATAACACACATTCTCTGAAGAGTGTTTTAGTTTTTCTTGGTTATATTCATTTGTATCCTACAATTGTGAAATCTTTTTTTTCTTGGTATTTAAGGCTTTATTTCTCACTATTAACCTTTGAAAACATCCTAACCAAAATCTACCACTTCTCAACTCCCAAGCATACCCCGAGTTTTCCACCTCCATTTCTTTCCTTCTGTTGTTGTTTTTACCCCTGTCACTATAACCCTCCACTATCCCTGCACTATACTTGTTCAAGTTTTTATTGATTCACTTCAATTCTTATCTCTTCAATGAAGGCTTCCCTGATTTTTCTAGGCCCGAAGTAATTATGCCCCACCCCTTTTGCTTTTTAAATGGATATGATACATTACCCATTCTAATGGAGGAAAGAATAAGAGGATGGATGTGTGTATGTGTATGTGAGAGAGAGAAAGACAGACAGACCGTGTTAAAATACAAGGTAGTTTGAGACAGAGGGCCCTGGCAATCTTGTATTATAGTTATTAATGTAACACATGGTAAGCTGGATAAAGAGATGGCCACATGTAGCAGCAAGCACCCTGGCATACCCAGGTTAGCTGCCAACACAGATTCTTAGATTTTATTTTCTAAAGGAAAGCAACTCAAAGTGGGTTAACAATCTTTCTTTAATCAAACATATGTCATTTACCTAGCTCAGGGGAAAAAGGTCAGCACCCCAAACTTCAGAGAGTACAGAGGTTACAAGCAGATAAAAAATACAGAGAGAGAAATAGATCAGCAGGCACGCTTCCAGCTGCCTGACCATTACATCCATACCTAGTCAGTTACCAGAGAGGGAAGCACCAATATCTGGATTTTCAAAGCTGAGGGGCTCAATGGCTGCCCAGAGTCTCATCAGGTCAAATCACACAACTCTTCTCAAAGTGAGGCCCAAAGCATAATCTCACATCAGGGTATATATAGCCTTCTCCTGGCTCAGAGAATGTCACAATCCTCTTGACCCACTGCCCAATCACAAAGCATCAAGGTGTGGGCATTCCTGAAAAACCAGCCTCCTTCCACAGGCTCCAGGTGACCACATTCAGCCTATTAGGGGGCAGAGTATATTTTCAAATAAAGGAAGGTTCTTAGAGTCACTTAAGCCCATCAAAGGGCTTAGGTGCAGGGAAGATTTTAAATTCCCATTCCCATAAAACCACATTAGAAAAACTCAGCTTTAAGTCACAACACATGATGCATATTGGCTATGTAGCCCTGTGTAAATTACTTCCTTTAATTCTCATTGCTTCATGTAATATTGCTCAAGGCTTGTGGTTGGAAGAACAGTGGTTGATCTTCATTATGAAGAGTTTGCCCCCAGAAAATTCTCTAGCCCAGTGAAATCACAAGTGTAGCTTGAAAAAATCACAATATGTCAATTATATGTCATTGTTAATGATGTGTCATTTTTCATTCTAAAAATGATATTACTCTCCTTTCACTTGATAGAAGGTCTTAGAGAATTCCTGTGACTGAAAACATCATCCTACAGTCAGCTTGATAATAAACTTAGCTACCTTGGTTATGATAACAAAGAGTCAGTCCTCAGGCCTATAATTTCATTCATTCATTCACTTATTCATTTATCCATTCATCTACTCGTTTAACAAGGATTTACATACACACTATGTAACAGGCCAAAACATTGAGCATTGCTCAAAAGGAACCTCCCAACAATCTTGGTAAAAGATTGAGGGGTCTGAGTTTACACTTTGATGACATTTAGAACCAAGAATAATCTCCACATCATAATAAGGCATTGCAGTGAGGATTTAGTGGAGTAATTTCTAATAATAATAATAATGATACTATTGATCATGTTATTCCAAAAAAGAGGGAAATACAAAAGAATCCAAAAATAGAACCAGAAAATCTTCACTTAATAGCAACTCCAGAAATGCTATTTAATGACAGAAATGACAAAAAAAATTGTCAATGTTCCAAATGATTCTGAAGAGGAAATGGGTATATTTAGGCTAGGACTTTTTAAAAGCCCACATTTTTTTGGAATTTCTTTGTCAAAGAAATATACAAAAGCAGAATAATAATTTAAAAAATACTCTTGTTTTTGCACCTGTGAATGCATTCTTTAACAATATGTGGCAGAAAATAATCAAGACTTACTTGCCAAAAACAGTATAAGCTATGGATCCTGGCAAGGATCAAAGGAGAAAAAGTATAATTATCAAGGAATATAACCTATGTAATGGTGTCAAACACAGAAACAGCTTGAGAAAGCTATTGAAGACATCAAAAGGAGGAAGAGAATATCAGCATTTAATCTGTGTTTTCAATAGAAAACTGGAATGCTAGATTGCTCAAACACATTAGACATAATAGAGGCTTAAGAACTAAATGGCATCTTGGCCCATGCAAGTGGTTCTGAGCTATGAGAACAAATTGGGACTATTATGATTTCTAAAGCCTAGACACTGGAATGTGACTTGATTCCACTTTTTGGTTAAAATACCACCATAATGTCAATTCTCTCTCAGGGTCAAGAGGTGAATGCATGACCCTTTGAATTACAAATCTAAGGTGTCCAGTCACTACTAAACTTCTCTTGCAAGTGGAATCTAGAAAAATAAAAGTATATTAAAAGTTCTTGAAAACCCAGAGTGAAAAACAAAGTAATGGAAGTAGATAAAATTCATAGTGATTGCTTCAAATGCTTCAGAGAGGCATCTGAATTACTAGCAAAGTTCTTTATTAGCTTTCTGTCAGATGAAAGTCTTGTTTCAATTTTCTTAGAAAGAGTCACACATGCATCACCATATATAACATCTATTACCCTTTTAATATATACCAATTATATCTCTATGAACTCTATACAAGGATCTCCATATAGGATCAACCCCACTCACCAAATCTATAATCGCTTTGAAGAAAAGAAGCTAAGAGAAAAAAACAAGCATGCCAAATAGTTTAAGAGATGTAAAAACCAATTCATTATTGATTATTAAAATGGAAATCATTAAACAAGGCTCCAGAAAGTGATATAACACTTATGCTGCCTTTATCGATTACCATAAAACTTTTAGATCGGTTCCCATTTTTAACTTTTTAAGTACTAAAAATATACAAAATAGACCCAAATGTCATGGGAATGCTAGGGCATTATATATACATATATGTAGATGGCACATACCTGCATGTGTATGTATATGTGTATACACATGTGCACACACACATATAAATGTGCTTCCACATGCAAACATATAAACACAGGTATATATGCATATGTGTGTCTGCACAATGCACATGTATACATGTGTATATGCACATATGTGTTTATAGAAAAGTAATTTTTATTAAAAATACTACTGGGAAAAAAAACATGGCACTTTTTAGGGACTCATTTTAAGTCAATTATGATTCTACTTATTCCTAAACTCATCATAATTTCTCCCAAATAGGACTGAGTGCTTTCCAATTTAAAGAGATAATTTCACTGATGCATCATATTAATCTTTTTGATGTATACAAATGACATTGAGTTATATGCTTCCATTCAGAAAATACATTAAAAATTTCTTCAGATAATGGAAACATTTTCTAGCATCAAAATTCTATTTAGTCTCAATAAGTATAAAATGAATAATATGTACCAAAGAGGATTAGAGGCTATAAAGCAGTTGAGCTGGAATTCAGAGGGCACATACAACTAATGGCCAAGGGTAATATGTACAATTACCTTGGTCTTTTCCTGGCAAGACACATTGAGGAGAAAGTTAGTAAGGAAAAAGCTATGGCTTTATATGTCTTTTTCATTTACTTTTTTTAAATTTCACATCTTATTTTCCCTAATTATATGTAAAAACAATTTTCAACATTTAAAAAAAATTAAATTTCTCCTTCCCCACATTCCTCATTTAAAAGACAAACAATTTGATATAGTTTATAAATGTGCTGTCCTGCAAAATACATTTCCATATTAGTCATGATGTAAAAGAAAATATAGATCAAAATTAAAAAAAACATGAAAAATAAAGTAAAAAAGTATCCTTCAATCTATATATAGACTCCATCAGTTCTTTCTCTTGAGATGGATAGTATTTTTCACCATAAGTTCTTCAGAACTGTCTTAGATCAGTGTATTACTGAGAATAGCTAAATCATTCATAGTTGATCATCATACATTACTTCTGTTACTGTGTGCAATTTTCTCCTAGTTCTGCTCATTTCACTTTGAATCCGTTTATGTCAGTTATTCCATTTTTTTTCCCCAAAAGCATCTAGCTCATCATTTCTTATAGCACCATCATACATCACAACTTGTTCAGGCATTCCCCAATAGATGGTCACCCCCTCGATTTCTAATTCTTTGCCACCAGAAAAGAGAAGCTATAAGAATATTTGTACACACAGGTCCTTTTCCTTTTTTTTTTTAAGTCTCTTTTGGGATACAGACCTAGTAGTTGTATTGCTAGATCAAAGACTATGCACAGTTTTATAGGTCTTTTGACATAGTTCCCAATTTTCCTACATCCCCTCCAACATTTGTCATTTTCATTTTCTTATATATTATCTAATTTAAGAAGTGTTAAGTAGTACCTCAGGATCGTTTTAATTTGCATTTCTCTAAATGATAGTTATTTAGAACATTTTTATGTGACTATAGATAGTTTTGATTACTTCATTTGAAAATTTTACATAATTTTTATTGTTTATCAATTGGGGAATGGCTCTTTTTAAAAATAAAATTGACTCATTTCTCTATATATTTGAGAGATGAGGCCTTGTTATCAAAGAAACTTGCTTCAATGTTTTTTCACAGTTATAATTGATATTTCCCTCCACCCTATTTCCCTCCTGTATATTCTATTCTCTCCCTCCTTTCACCCTGTCCCTCCTCAAAAGTGTTTTTCTTCTGACTGCCACTGTCCTCAATCCACCCTCCTTTCTATGAGCACCCACCCCCTATTCTCTAATCCCCTTCCCCTCCCACTTTCTTGCTATGGCTGTCTATGTCAAGAGATGTATTGGCTTCCTGAAGTTAAAACTTGATAGAGAAAATACCTGTAAATCAATTAAATCACTTTGCAATGCTATTTTTTAAAATACTTTTAGAACTACAAAATAGACAAGTTGGTTTTTTTAGCATTGAAACAAGAACACATATAATATTTGTGAAACATAAGATTCATCACTCCAAGAAAGTTATACCAAAATTTACACTTTTTTTTTTAGCAAGAAGTAGACGGAGTAATGATATCCTCATATTGCCTAATAAAATGTTTAAAATTTACAAACATATTCTAGGAACAAATAGATACCACTTCATAGAGCAGTAGTAAAAGCTGACAATAGTCACATACCACTAGACATCAAATGTAACTTGCTTACTTCTGAGTCAAGCCTGTGAAGCAGCTCAGATTTAATAATGGAATGAAAAGGTTATCTATATGTAACATCTATGTGAACCCAACCCAATATATATCAAGTAAGTGTCAGGAAAAATGGGTAATACCAATTTGATTATGGAAATTGAGATGTTTATCATATGGATATGAACTTAAGTTGACACCAAAAATTACCTAGTCTTTTTGAAGGAGCCCAGACTTGTTGACTGATGCATTTTTGCAAGAAACAATACTAACTGTGTAACACATGACTTTAGAGGAAAAAGCTAGCATGTCCAAGATGTATTGAAAGATATGATCAAGTGGACAAAATTATAAAACAGAGGCATATTCTGTATATTCACGTATGAAGAATACAAGATCCAAAATATCCTTGCAGAGTGAAGAAAAACTATACTTGAGGTATAATATCTTTCCAGAGGGGAAACCAGTTGCCCGTGGTCACTCATATATAATACTGACCCATAACCACAGAGGCAGGTAGGTGGCACAGAGAATAGACTACCAGGACTGCATTTCAAATCAAAATTCAGATAACTTCAGATACTTAGCAGTCATGTGACTAGTAACTTAGGGCAAGCAACTTAGCCTCTACCTACTTCAGTTTCCTAAATTTAAAGTGGGACCTATAATAGCATTGACCTCACAGGGTTGCTTTGAGAATAAAAAAAGAGAATATGTGTAACTCACAGTACAGTGCTTGACATATAGTAGGTATTTAATAAATGCTTATTTTCTTTCTAAAAGAAGTAAAATATATTAATAGATATAAATGTCCCAAATTTTTGTAAATTGCAAACTATAGACTATAAAAATCTCACAAGATAGAAACTTAATGAAAGAAATAAAGTCTACATAGGATATCTAAACTTGAAAATGACAAAATTCAAAAAAAGATTTTTAATAAATCTCTATAGCATTTAGCTAAAACTAATAAGATTAAGTTCAATCAAGGTAAATGCAAAGTCTTTTTTTTTGTCATAAATGTTGTTTATTAAACCCTTAAGTTTACCAATTAATGTGCACCAATTAGCAGTATCGATGCCATTGGAGAGTGATGCGCCATCTCCAAGCAGCACAAGGAGATCCTCCAATGGTATGGGGGAATTTGTGACCCGTTCCAAGACCCGGGCTCTTCCGGCCAGCTGTGGTAAGCCCTCACATCTCTGTGTTTGTACACTGGCTTGGTGATCCATTGAGTGTTGGGGTTTTGTCTGATAACTTTATGGAATGGGTCAATAAGAATAACCTCAAAGAATTTGTAGGTTGAATCTTCACCCACCCAGTAGAAGTTCAAGACTCTTAGGGCCCCACAGTGGGGGCCAGCACGTTCTTCTGCCACAGACTGAAGCCTTCTGGCAAACTTGAACTGATTGACCATGATGCACAGGTTTGCTCTAGCTGGCACCCTTGGGGACTGGGCTCTTTCGCCCCCCACGGCAGACACGCATTCGCTAGATGACATAACCTTGCTTGGCCTTGTAGTCCAGCTGCTGGGCTTCGTTGGGCTGGTTGGGCCAGGCCCAGTGCAGTGCCGACAGCTGCCGGTACTGCCAGTAGCCCACGCACAGCAGGAACCACATGACGTCCGAATGCTTCTTCCTCCACAGCTCCTGGATGTACTTGTAGGACCCCCCTGGCTCGTGCCTAGCCTGTCTGATGGCTGCTGCTGACTGGAAAGCTAAATGCAGTCTTGTATTTTAATATAAAAATTACAACATGGGAAAGGCATGAGAACAAGGTCATTGTTCCAAAAAAAAAAAAAAGATGTAGGGATTTTCAAGGACTACAACTGCAATCTAAGTCAACTGTGTTATGTGGCAGACAAGAATGTTATTGGGGGGGTGGAGGGGGAGGTGGGCAGAGCCAACGTGAACTTGCTTCAGACTGTCTCATAAGATAAATATATGGTAAACAGATTTTAACCTAGACCTATGAGTTTATTAATGTAGGGACACCTGTTGGGAAATTCCCTCTATTAATAAAAATATCAATAACAAAAAAAATTCAGTCAATTATAATCCTAGTGAATAGTCCAACACATTGAGAGGTTAAGTGACCTGTACAGGGTACACAGCAAGCATGTGAGAGATGTGCTACTTGAACCTAGGTCTTCCTGTCTCTGATGCCAGGTCTCTATTCATCTTTACACGTGGCATATCTGTTATCACTGTCTCTGTTTCCCTCTCTCTTTCTATCCAACTCTTTTTCTATCTATATAAATATCACAGCTAATATACAATATAAAAACATAATTTGGCTTAATTTTTATTAATTAATAATTTATAACTATTTAGTAATTTATAATGCTAATAATACTATTCTTTATTATTACTTCTACTACAGTGATTTTTGCATGATGTTTAACCTTCCCTACTACATTCTAAACTCCATAAATACAGAGACAGGATGATTTTCTCTTTTATATCTCCTTCAGCATCTAGCATAGTGCCTTTCTCCATCACCAGGGCTCAATAAATATTTCTTTAATTAAATAAGTGAATTAATTAAGAACATGACCTTAAGTTCATTATTTCCTGCAAAGACTGGCAAAATGCTAACAAGCACCTGAAAACCACTTTTTAAAAAAATTTTAAAAACTTTTTTATTTTTACTTTTTGGAGGGCAATGGGGTTAAGTGACTTGCCAAAGGTCACACAGCTATTTTTTGTGTTAAGTGTCTGAGGCCGTATTTGAACTCAGGTCCTCCTGACTCCAGGGCTGGTGCTCTATTCTCTGCACCACCTAGCCACCCCTGAAAACCACTTCTGAGAATCAGTTGGTGAAAAGTAAAATGACCAACAAAAATAATTTATTACTTGGAATATTATAGCATATTCTGAAACTGTGGATCTAGAAATTAACTCTTTTATCTAAAGGTACACTTACCATGAATATCCATTTTAACTTCAGATATATACTAAGGGCTACACATTTGGAAAGTCACAATCGATTTCAAACACAACCAAAACTGATTTCTGTAGACTCTGTGAGGGAAAATAACACCATTTACTAATCTAACTTTCACTTACTGATATAACACCATTTAGTCACATCCCTTCCTTGTCAGGTACCCCTAGGACATGTATCCATTGTATTCCCTCCTATCTTTAATGTGGAACAGAGGAATTAATTCTTTTTCTCTAGCTCCACTCTCCAGAGTATATCACCTCTTTTATCTAGAACGTTTCTGTATGTGTATTCAAAATTTATAAAACTACTCATGAGGGGTAGTTGTTGATTTTACTTGAGGGGAGAGGGGGTTGGGAGAAGCATATAAGCAAAAAATAAAGTATAAAAAGATGTTGGGGAGTAAAGAGTGATTTGCAGTGATCAAATCAAGGAATTTCAAAGGCTCCAAGTATCGGAATTGAAAGGGACCATAGAGGACATCTAATCCAACTTTCTCTGTTAATACATGAGAAAACTGTTGCACAAGGAAGTTATCTGGTTTGCTTAATGTCACATAGGTTATCACAGGCAGACAGACAAAAAACCCAAATCTTTTGACTTCTAGTGTAGGGCTTTGTTATTAGAAGTCCAATGGTACTTTCTTCTAGGGAGAATAAGTTTATGTGGTCTATAAAATAGGGGTTCTTAATCTGAAATGGATGAACTTTGCATATATATGAAGAAAGAAAGGAGGGAGAGGAGAACAGAGGAAGAAAAAGGGAGAGAGAGAGAGAGAGAGAGAGAGAGAGAGAGAGAGAGAGAGAGAGAAGCTTATTTTAACATAATTGATTTCTTTGCAAAAGCCACTTAATTTACTATGTACTTTTAAAAACATGATTCTGATATTCTGAGAAGTTCATAAGCTATACAAGGCTATCAAGTAGTGCTGGTTATTTAAAAATCTATCCTATAATGGGTGCTAACAAATAGAAATTTCACCTTCCTGAAAATGCAACCTCAAGAAAAAAATTGCATTAAATTATTCTATTTTTTTCCAAACCATGCTAATTAACTTAATCCAGGCCATTATGTGATTTTAATGGTGAACAAAAGCAACAGCCAAAGTCAGAATAATCACAATATTACATAAGCCCAATGTCCCAGATAATAGACTAAAACCCTGATTTATACTAGTTCCATAAGTGGAATTTAAATTCAGAGCTTCTAAATATATAAATTGATGGCATATATATAATTCTGTACATTCTAGATTTCCAAAAGCACTTTAATCAATGATTTGCATGGAAAATAACAAAAATGTTGTGTCCATGTCACCCAGATCCTCTTCTAGGATGAAAATAAGGCTAAAAATACCTTTAGAGTCCTATGTTCTAGTTGTTGATATAATATAAATAAGTACATATAAACACTCCTATCTGAGGTTTAGTATAAAATTCTTAGGGAATTGCTTAAGGCAAAAAGAGTTGAAGTGACTTGTTTAATGTCAAATAGATAATTTATGTCATAGGCATCATTTGCACCCATGTCTCTCTAACTCCAAGACCAGAACATTATCCTCTATGTTACTGTCCCTACAGAAATAGGGTAAGTCAATGTATAAATTATGGTGATAACTTGTTTCAAACACAGTAGCTTTTCTTTATCATATATACTGAAGTATTGAAACAATTGGATTATTTTTTAAACATTTTTACTTATCTTATTCTCATCTTATTCAATGTACTTTCTGCAGAAATGGGTTTGGGGCAAGTCAGCACCCTATTATAATTTTGTTAAATGTAATGCTCCCTGGACTTTTACTCAAATAGATGAAAAAATGCTGTTTTCTAGAAATTAAAAATTAATATTTTGATAGAAATTCATATTCTTTAGGCTGACAAAATATTTTTTTTTCTGGACAACTCAAATAGCATACAGGATGATTGGGAACCTCATTCTTTTTCTGCATGACTTAGAAAGGTGAAGTGATTTGCTTTTGCTCAACAAGTAGCAGAACCACAACTCATACCCAGGAGCACCAACTATTCCCGCACTGAGATTCAGCTTTTTAAAACATATTATTGTTTATTTATTTTAAACTCTTTTTCAAATCTTGAATTCCACACACTCTCCTTCTACCCTGCCACTCCCCAACCCACTGAGAAGGCAAGGAATTATATCTCAATTAGAGATGTGAAATCATGCAAACCTATTTCCATGTTTGCCACATTGCAAAAAATCAAGGAAAATAAAGAAAGTGAGAAAGGTATGATTCTATCTATATTCAGAGTTCATCAATAGACTAACTCAAATGGCAAAAGAGGCTCAAAAAGGCAATGAAGAGAAGAATGCCTTAAAAAAACGAATTTGCCAGATGGAAAAACAATCTCAAAAGCTCACCGAAAAGAATCGTCACCAGAATTAGATTGGAGCAAATGGAAGCTAATGACTTTATGAGAAATCAAGATGCTGTTAAACAGATCCAAACAAATGAAGGAATAGAAGGCAATGTGAACTATCTCATGGGAAAAACCACTGACCTGGAAAATAGATCCAGGAGAGATAATTTAAAAATTATTGGACTACCTGAAATCCACAATCAAAGTAAAAACCTAGAAATCATCCTCCAGGAAGTTCTCAAAGAAAACTGCCCTGATGTTTTAGAACCAGAGGGCAAAATAGAGGTTGAAAGAATCTTCCAATCACCTCCTGAAAAAGATCCCAAAAAGAAAACTCCTAGGAATATTATAGCCAGGTTCCGGAATTCCCAGATTAAGGAGACAATATTACAAGCAGCCAGGAAGAAACAATTTGAATATTGTGGAAACACATAACCCAGGATCTGGCAGCTTCTACACTGAGGGATCAAAAGGCTTGGAATATGATATTCCAGAGGTCAAAGGAGGTGGAATTAAAACCAAGAATCATCTACCCAGCAAAACTGAGTATCATGTTTCAGGGGAAAATATGGTCATTCAGTGGAATAGTGAATTTCAAGCATTTTTGATGAAAAAATCAGAGTTGAATAGAAAATTTGACATTCAGATATAAGAATCAAGAGAAGCATGAGAAGGTAAACAGGGAAAAGAAATCATAAAAAACTTATTAAAGCTGAACTATTAACATTCCTACATGGAAAAACAATAGTTGCAACTAATGAAACTTTTTTCAGTATGAAAATAGTTGAAGGGAATATAAATAAATATATATATATATGTATATGTATATATATATATATGTGTTTATATATGAGGGTATATGGGCATATGAATACATATGTAAATGTGTATATATGTTTAGAGGTATACATAGATAGAGGGCACAGGACCAATTTAACAGGAAGGAATGATACTTAAAAAATGAAATTAAGAGGTGAGAGAGGAATATAATGAGAGGAGATGGGGAGAGATAGAATGGGGTAAACTGTTTCATAAGGAAGAGGCAAGGGAAAATGGTTAAAATAGCTGTTTCATAAGGAAGAGGCAAGGGAAAATGGTTAAAACGGAGGGGAAGAATAGGAAGGCAAAAGGGAGTGGGTCAACCTTATTCTCATTGAATTTGGCTTGAGGAGGGAATGAAATACACACTAAATAGGGTATCTCACCCTACAGGAGAGTAGGGGAGAAGGGGATCAGAGGGGGCATGATGGAAGGGAGGGCAGGATGGTGGGGAGGGAAGTTGTAAGCACCCAATTTTGAAAAGGGACAAGATCAAAGAGAGAATAGAACAAGTGGGAGGTGGGATAGGAGGGAGGTAAATATAGTCAATCTTTTACAATATATCTACTATGTTATTGTTTTGCTTTAGCTACACATATACAACCTATACTGAACTGCTTATCTTCCCAGTAAGGGTGGGTAACAAGGGAGGAAGGGAATGAATCTTTAATTCAAAGTTTTAAAATCAAGTGTTTATATATATATATGTATATATATATGTACTATTATTAATACTATTTTACATGTAATTGGGAAATAAGATATATAGGCACTGGGGCATAGAAAGCCACTGTACCCTACTGGAAAAGTCAACAGGGGTACGGGAGAAAATATGGGAGAGAGCAGATTGGAGGAGGGGATATCCTGTGTGACAGCTATTTTGGGGCTGTGTGTAGGGGAAAATGGGGAGAAAATTTGTAATTCAAAATTTGGTGGACACAAAATAAATCAGAACTTAATAAAGCATTTGAAAAATGAAAAAAAAGATAGATTTCTGTAACACATAATCTTTCCTTTTTGAACCAATTCTTTTTAAAAAATTTAATGTATTTATTTATTTATTTTTAGTTTAAAACATTCAATTTCACAAGCTTTTGGGTTTGAAATTTTCTGCCCCTTCCTGTTCCCCTCGCCCCCTGCCATGGTGGCATGCAATATAATATAGGGTCTACAAATAACTTCACATTAAACATTAGTCAAGTTGTAAAGAAGGATTATAAACAATGTAATGAACAAAAGGAAAAAAGGAACAAAACACAACAAAAAAGAGATAAAGCAAGTAGTTTTCTTCAATCTGTACTCTGACTCCATAAATCTTTCTCTGGATGTGGATAGTCCTTTCCATCAGGAGTCTTTGGGAATTGTGTTATAGCTTTGCTTGGCTGAGAGAAGCCCTGTCTATTAAAGTAAGTCATCACAGATATGATGTGTCTGTAATTGTGTACAATGTTCTCCTGATTCTGCTCCTCTCACTCAGCATCAGTTGATATAAGACTTTCCAGGTTATTATGAATTCCGTTTGCTCCTCATTTCTTATGGTATTCCATTCCATTCATTCCATTCCATTCCATTCATATACCACAACTTATTTAGACATTCCCCAACTGATTGGCATCCCCTTAATTTCCAGTTCTTTCCCACCACAAAAAGAGCTGCTTTAAATATTTTTTACAAATGGGTTCTTTTCCCACTTGTATGATCTCTTTGGGATATAGTCCTAGAAGTAGTATTGCTGAATCAAAGGGTTTGCATATTTTTATAACCCTTTGGGCACAGTTCCAAATTGCTCTCCAGAATGGGTGAATCAGTTCACAATTTCACCAACAATGTATTAGTGTTCCAATTTTCCCACATCTCCAGTATTTATCATTTTCCTGTTTTGTCATGTGAGCCAATCTGACCTGTGAGATGTGGTTCCTCAGAATTATTTTGATTTGTTTTTCTCTCATCAATAGTGATTTAGAGTATTTTTTTTTCATATGATTATGGATATCTTTAATTTCTTCCTCTGAAAACTGCCTGTTAAAATCTTTTGACCATTTATCAATTGAGGAATGACATGTATTCTTATATATATATATATATATATATATGTATATATATGACTCAGTTCTCTGCATATTTTAGAAATCAGGCTTTTATCAGAGATGCTAGTTTAAAAATTTTCAATTTTCCACTTCCTTCCTAATCTTGATTATATTGGCTTTGTTTGTACAAAAAACTTTTCAACTTAATGTAATCAAAATGATCATTTTGCATTTTGTAATGCTCTGTATCTCTTATTTGGTCATGAATTCTTCCCTTCTCCATAAATCTGACAAGGTAAACTATTCTGTATTCTCCCAGATTGCTTACAGTATCAGTTTTTATATCTAGACTGTAAACCCATTTAGACTATATTTTGTTTTATGGTGTAAGATATTGGTCTATGCCCAGTTTCTGCCAAACTATTTTCCAGTTTTCACAGCAGTTTTGGTAAAAAAATTTGTACTTATCCCATAAATTGGAGTCTTTAGGTTTATCAAACAATAAGATTTCTACAGTCATTGACTACTATATCTTGTGAACCTAATCTATTCAACTCACCGACTACTCTATTCCTCAGCCAGTACCAAGTAGTTTTAATGACTGCTGCTTTATAATACAGTTTAAAATCTGGTATGGCTTTGCTACCTTCCCTAGCATTAAACTTTTTTTTTTTTTTCTTTTTGGAGGGCAATTGGGGATAAGCGATTTGTGTAAAAAATAAGCCATGGCTAGTAAGTGTTAAGTGTCTGAGGCCGAATTTGAACTCAGGTCCTCCTGATATAGGCCAGTGCTCTATTTACTGCACCACCTAGCCACCCCTACATTAAGCTTTTTCTGCATCTATTGAGATAATCATATGGTTTAGTTTTGATATTGATATAATTGATTATATTGATAGTTTGCCTAATGTTGATTTAAATCAATTCTGATGAGAGTAAGATTCAAACAATGCCAGCCACCTTCATCCCCACCTCTGCTTTCCCCTTCCAGAGTCAAAGCCTTGCCTTATATCCCTCTTTTATGTGAGAAGTTACACATATCATCTTCCCATATGAGAATGTAACAGTTTAACTGTATTGAGTCCTAAGGATTTCTTTTTATGTTTGCTCTGATATTCTTGATTCTTATGTTTGAATGTCAAATTTTCTATTCAGGTCTACTCTCTTCACCAGGAATCCTTTAATATCCTCTATTTCATCAAATATCAATTATTTTTCTCTTGTAGGATTATACTCGGGTTTTTCAGGGTAGGTGATTCTTGGTTGTAATCATAGTTCCTCTGAAAATTTGTATTCCAAGCTCTCCCGAAAGTGAAGCCCAAAACTTGTGTTATCCTGTGGCTGCATGGCATTTGAATGTGGTTTTTTTTTTTCTGACTTTTTTTCAGTATTTTCTCCTTGACTTGCTTGCTCTGGAATTTGGTTATAATACTCCTGAATGTTTTCATTTTTAGATCTCTTTCTGAAGGTGATCTGTGAATTCTTTCAATTTCCATTTTATTTCTTGATTCTAGGATATCAGTGAATTTTACCTTTATAATTTCTTGAAACATGATATCCGAGCTTTTCATTGTTGTTTTTGTTGTCATGAATTTCAGGTGGTTTAAAGTTTTATAGTTATTTCTCCTTGATCTGTTTTCAGGTCAGTTATTTTTCCAATAAAATATTGGACATTTTCCCCTATTTTAAAATTTTTGTTTCTTAATGTCTCATGGAGTCATTAGTTTCCACTTGCCCAAATATAATTATTAAGGAATTATTTTTTTTAGTGAACTTTTGTATCCTTTGTTACATTTTGACTATTTTTCTTTTTAGGAGTTCTTTTTTTCAGTGAATTTTTGTAACTCTTTTACTATTTGTCATATTCTGTTGGTTAAGGTGTTATTTTCTTCAGTATTTTCATACCTATTTTACCAAGTTGCTAATACTTTTTAAAAATAATTTTCTTGCATCGCTCTCACTTATTTCCCCATTTTTCCTCTATCACTCTAATTTCTTTAACTCTCCCAGGAATGCTGATGAAGTTTGGGTCCAATTAGCATTTTTTTCTTTGAGGTCTTGGTTATAGCTTTCTTCACATTGTTTTCTTCTTATGTGCTTGTTTTGGTCTTCCCTACTACTGCACTAGCTTTTATGGTCAAGTTCTTTTTTTGTTACTGTTTGCTCATTTTTCCAATGTATTTCTTGACTTAAAACTTTATGTTAAAGTTGGGCTCTGATCATCTAAGGGTAGGGAGGGCACTTTCCCAGATTCTGTCATTTTTTTCATGTTTTTAGAGCTACTTTTGGGAGTCTACATGTTTTCAGAACTTCCAAATTCATGTCATCTGGGGAGAGGTATGGTCACTGTTGGCCTGGTTTGTGCACTTGTCTTTAACTAGGAAGGGCTCCTGCTCTTCTGCGGCCACAAGCACTAGTACTCCTCTTTGTCTTGAAACTGTGACAAGGACCCCTGATCTCCCAAAGACCCAAGTACTGGCATTTCTCTCTGCCTTAAAACTGTGACCAAAGCTCTTGCTCTGTTGTGAAGGACCACAAATCCTTCTCTAAACTCTGAAACTGTGATCCAGAATTATGAATGGGTATTCAAATTGTCAGTCAGCACCAGATATACCCACTGATAGCAAAGAGTCCTCTATAATCCCTTTTTGACCAATTTTCTGACCCTCTTAACTTTTCTTGCTTGAGAGCTTTTAAACTGCTGCTGCTGTCTCAGCCACCTCACAGGAAAGCTACTGGTGATGCTGCCTGTGCTGGGCACCAGCCTTTATCCCAGTGGCACAGATCTCTCCTGACAGTATCCTCAGTTGTATCATCTTGAAAAAAAATGTGTTATCTTGACCTTTTCTTTTTGCCTCTGCTACTCCAGAATTTGATTTGAAGCATGATTTTAATGTTGCTCTGCCTTCTGGGGACAGAGCTAAGATGGCAGGGAAGCATTGAATTGAGTTCTCCCAACATTCCCCCTCCAAACAATTTAAAATAATGATTCAAATCAAATTCTGGAGTGGCAGAGTCAACAAAAGGTCAGACTGAGACATTTTTCCAGCACGCGACAACACAGGAGATTGGAAAGAGAGATTTGTGTCAAATTGGAGGAAGCTGACCTGGAGTCTACTGGATGGAAACACCAGAGGTGAGACTCGGCGGTAGTGACAGAAGTAGCAGCAGCTTTGGGAGCTCTTAAGACAGAGATAGTAAAGGAACCTAGCAACTGATCAAGAGGAGATTACAGGGTACCCCTGTACTAGCACTGGGTGCAGACCCAGATTCTGTTTTGCAACTTTATTACATATAATGCACTTCTGGGTCATTGGGTACAAGGGCAATTTTGATCAATAGTGAGTAGAAATGATGAAAGGCAGTAACGCTTCAGGACCCAGAGGAAAAGTATCATTCCCAGTACCAAGGGAGGAGGAACCTTGAGAATCAGTATCTGGGGCGGCTAGGTGGAGCACTGGCCCTGGAGTCAGGAGGATCCGCGTTCAAATGCGACCTCAGATACCTGATACTTTTTTAGCTGTGCAAGCTTGGGCAAGTCACTTAACCCCACCTGCCCTGTCCTCCCCTTTCCAAAAATAAAAAAAAAGAATCAGTATCAATAGCAATTTCAAGGAATCAGGGGCTCTTCCTAAGGATCAGAGTATAGATTCAGAGAGCAGTAACCATACCTCTCTCCATATAAAACTACCTTGAAAGCATAGAAAACTTCCAAACTCCCAAAACTTGTTATGAAAAATCACAGTGCAAAATGTCTGAAGCTTGAGACAGAGATCATTTGTCTTCCATGCTGAGAACAGAGTTCAACATTAAAATAAATTTTAAAATCAAGAAATAGGTTGGAAAAATAAGGAAACAACAGAAAAAGAACTTGAAAGTTAATATGATAATGGAAAAACAAGACAAACTCAGAAGAAGTCAATGAAGTTAAAATAATTACAAGCAAAGACTCAAGGAGAAATGTGTCTTTGTGTGTGTTTTGGACACAAGCCCAAGAAGAATTCTTTTAAGAGGCAAAGATTATTTTCAAACTCATGTAAGAGTGGTGAAGGAAAAAGTAGTTAAAGGAATGAAAGCAAAGGAAGAAAATTGTGAACAGACAATTAATAGCTTGGTAAAAGAAGTACAGAAATAGTGATGAAAATAATTTTAAAAACAAAATTTACATAATGGGGGAAAAGATACAAAAATACACTGAGGAAAATTATTTCTTATAAAACAGAATTGGCCAAATTCGAAAAGAGGTACAAAAGCTTACTGAAGAAAATAATTCCTTCAAAGTTAGAATTGATCAAGTGGAAGCTAATAATTCCATAAGACATTAAGAAAGAAAGAAACATGATTATAAAAATGAAAAACCAAATAGAAAAAAATGTGAGATATTTCATTAGAAAAACAACTGACCTGAAAAATAGATCAAGGGGAGAGAATTTAAGAATTACTAGATTGCCAGAAAGCCTTGATAAGAAATATTTCAAGAAATTATCAATTATATCAATTTAAAATGACCAGTGCCCTAATATTCTAGAACCAGTGAATAAAATAGAAATGGAAAGAACTCTCCAAGAATAAGGAAGAGATCCCAAAGTGAAAACTCCCAAGTATACTATGTCCAAGTTCTAAAGCTCCCAGGTCAAAAAGAAAACACTTCAAACAGCCAGAAAGAAACCATTACAATACCATGGAGCCATAGTAGGATCACACAAGATTTAATAGCTGCCACATTAAAAAAAATGGATTGATTGGAATATGATATTTCATAAAGCAGAAGAACTGGGGTTATAAACCAAAAATAACCTACTCAGCAAAACTGAATATAATCCTTCAAGGAATAAGGGAATATTTCGTGATATTGAGGACTTTCAAGCACTCCTGATGAACAGACCAAAGCTGAATGAAAATTTGACTTTCAAATAGAATGCTCTAGCATAATAAAGGTAACCATGAAAAAGAAACAAAGACCTGCAATAAGTCTAAAATATTTATATTTTTATACAGGAAGATGATCCATGTGTCTTCTAAGGACTTTTTATCACTATTAGAGTAATTAGAAGGAGTCTGGATAGAAAGGGGGTGAGAGAGTGAGCAATTATTTTGTGTTGATGTAAAAAAAATGGATAGGTAAGAGAGGAACACCATGGGAAAAAAGGGAAGAGAAAGAAAGAATAGGAGAAATATTCTGACATAAAAAATAGCACATCAGTGGAATATATTAAGTACACAATATGTCATATTAAGTGACCATAGTAATCTAATAGTTGATAAACTCAAAGATTTAGACTTTGGGGATAAGAGCTCAACATCTGATAAAAAATTACTAGCAAAACTGGAAAAGCTTTTGATAGAAATTAGACATAGACCAACATCTCATACCATATAACAAGATAAGTCAAAATGGATAAATGATTTAGACATAAAGGGTTCTACCATAAGTAATTTATGGGAAGATGGAAAAATTCACCTATCGTATCCATGGATAAGGAAAGAGTTTATGTCCAAGTAAGAGAGAGAAGAGTTTATGGCCAGTAAAATAGGTAATTTTTATTACATGGAATTAAAAAAGGTTTTGCACAAACAAAACCAATGCAGCCAAATTTAGAAAGGAAACAAGAAATTGGGGAAATTTTAAAGCAAGTTTTTCTGATGACTGCCTGTATTCTGCCATCTTCTTCCAGTCTCTAATTATAGCATTTTTTGAAAATCAGTAGCTTGGTCTCCTATTAATGTGCCCTAGCGACGACTGAGCAATCACCCTTTGTCAGAACTGCCTATATTGAGTGGGTGGCACAAGATCTTTCCAATAAGATGGGTAGGGCACAGGAGGTTTCTATTTTAAATGAATATGGTAGATTCTATTTTTTATAGTCAAGAAGTATTTATTAAGCCCTTACGCTATGTCAGGCGCTGTACTATACTCTGAGGATACAAAGAAAGGCAAACAAGTCTCTGCTTTAAAACAAATGACAATCTAATGGAGGAGATCTCACAGTCACTGTACAGAGAAGAGATTTATTGCTTTACACGCAGTCCTCTTTTGCCATTCTTTGTAAAGGTAAATATTAATATTTGTTGATTTTATCAAGTTCAAAAATAATTTAAAAATTAAAAAAAACAAATGAACAGGGATATAGAAATTAATATGCAAAGACATCAAAATCAGTTAACATAATAAAACTCCATCACATAAATAAAAGTCATGGTGGTATGATATTTTGAACTAAGTCAGAGTATTTCTGGAAATGAAGAGTTTTGTTTTCAGTTGAGCAACAATGTAGATAATTATGATCAAACCCAGTGGATTTCAATATGTGACTTCTCATTAGTTAAATGGAAAAAAATTGCTTTCTAAAAAAATGATTGGGTTCCATTGTTAATTACTTCATACATTGTGCAGTAAAGTTGTCTGCTACAAGGAAGTGTTGTAAGCCTATATAAAGTTAGTACATTTATAAACTGAGTCTTCTGGCTATGTGGGTGAGTGGGCACTGAGGCAGAAAGGTAGACAAGAAAGCTGCAGAAACATTGCAGTTCTTTGAGAGAGACAGAGACAGTGAGACAGAGACAGAGAGAGAGAGAGAAAGAGAGAGACAGAGAGAAAGAGAGAGAGAGAGAGAGAGAGAGAGAGAGAGAGAGAGAGAGAGAGAGAGAGAGAACCCAAAATATGAGCAGACAGTTATGACACTAATAGAACTAGATTTAGTCTAAAGCAATTATTGGCACCATTTCCTATCATGTGAACCTCTTTCCTGTACCCTTTTTTTGCTTGCTTATGTAACATTTTCCTTCCATAATGATCCTTTTAAACCTAACAAGACCAACTATCCAACTATTCAATCTTTCTTCTCGCTCAAGGACTAGGAGGCTGATGGTGATTCTTGTTACAGATAGCAAAGTAGTACAAACAATGCCAGATTCAAGTAGAATTTTTAATTCTGGAATTTTTGTTTGTAATTTTTGTTTTTTATTATTTTGTATGGCTTGTTGTGAGTATGGCAAATACTGTTTTTTTTTTCATGTTTAGGCCTAGCCAGTGAGGATCAAATTCATTATTCTTCAGGTTAATACTTTATAGTCTGCTCACAGAGAAAACAACAACAACAACAACAAAGAGGTAATAATTAGTTTTGGTCATAATCAACTCCAACTAAAACTGAGAAAAAGAGGTTTCCTGAATACAATTAGTCAGCAAACATACACATTCTCCTGTTCTATTTAGTTATGAATGGACATCACCTCTACAAAGAGTTGGTGGTCACCTGGTACAGAGTCAGGTGACCCTGAGTTTGGGACCAGATAGGTGGAAGGGGGATTACAATATTATGCTTTTTTTTTTTAAAAAGATGCTCTCCAGAAAGTGACTTGGTGACAGAAGATATTTTTCTCGCTATTTCCACTCCAATGTATTTTCTATCAGTCATTCTGTCTCTCCTGCCAAGACACTGATTTTTGTCAATGTCCTATCCTAAGACATGTGTTTCAAGGAATGCTTCTAATGGCCTCAACATGGGTTTCTGTTTTTTTCAATAAAAGTCACGGCCAGCCATAAAACCAAGCATGAGTAGCTTTCCAGAGGACTGCTGCTGTGAATAGCTTTCAAAGTTCTGATCACATAGTATAGTGAACTCTTTATTTATTCGATAAATCAGTGCAAAACATTCACAGAAAATCAAGGTACAGCATTCACAATGTTGCAACTTATCACAGAAAATAAAAAACACCATTCACCATGTCACCACTCAATGACTTACCACTAAAATGGCCACATAGTTTTCACCAAAGTGGTCACATAGTATTCAATAAAGTACATTCCTTTAGTCAATCACAAAATCCTTACTTCAATCACAAAATACAAAAGTCAAAGTTTTTGAAAGCTCCAACTGTCACCTGGATTCAAAGGCAGGCAGCTCCTAGTTTCTTGTCCAGCTCCTTGTCCAGTTCTTTTCCAGTACCCAGGAGTTCCATATTGAAGTTCACAGTGTTCAGTGCACCTCGAATCCTTTACAGTTCCTATTTCTGGGAAGGCAAAGCTTAACAGAACCACAATAATATTCATGCACATTGCCGGCACCATTATCAATTCTCTATCTGTCTGTGAAATCAACTCAGACCCACCAACAAGGTCTGAGAACTCAACACAAATCATCAACAAATCATCAATATAGAAATCAACACAGACCCACAAACAAGGTCCAAGAGGTCAGCACAAATCATCAGTAAAGTTCCAGGACCTATAAAACCCTCCTCCATGACTTCTATAAACATACAACCAGAAAATCCTCTTTCAGGGCTTTCAGTAAGGTCCCAGGGCTTCTGTACAAAGTATCACAAACATAGACAGACAGAGCAGACAAGCAGTGTGTGGGGATACCACAAGTTTTCTCATTCTTGACTCTGTCACTGCAAGAGTCCTCTTCTCAGTTCTGCTTTCTCTAGCCTGGACCTCTCCTTATATATGGTCATTAGCTCCTCCCCTTCCTATTGCAGGAGTTCATGAGTTCTAGGGTTCACAAGTTGTGGGGTTCACACATTCTGTTTCTTAAGAGACTTGATACAAGTCTTATTGTTAATTCAATAGCAGAAACATGGTGTGAACTACTTCTGTGCTTGCCATTACAACAGCTCTGGTAGTTGTGCTATATACCTGTGGTAAATAGCTTTAATAGGCAAGTTCTGGCAAAGAAGCTTCATTGGTCTCTGTTGGAGGGCACTTTTCTTCAGCACAATCTCTACCTGTTGATTCATGCTTTTCTGAGTCTTGCATCTTTGAACTATAAAGAAAGGGGGAACAACAGCTGCTGTATCCTCTTCTGGTGGTGAGGTCAATTTCCAAAGGCCTTTTGTTTGATTTCAGGTTACATATCTTTAATCTACTTTATTCTAGAGAAGTTTATTTTTTTAAAAGAAGCAGGATTCTTTCATGAATCTAATATCTCCTGAGTGACAAGTCCCAAGCATTTGGCCAACAACAGCCCTGTAGCTGTGGACCCAAGGCAGCCACCACGCTTCTGCCAGCTGTCTTACCTGGTATATTCAAAATCACATTTGTCTGTGTCCCTGCAGGGTTAGTGCCACTCACGAAGGGGAAAACCACCAGCTTTGAATACAGAAATATTTGCATTATGCCACACTGTCTTCTTTAACTTTAATGGAAACAATTTTCAAACTGCAAATCTCAATAAAAATGTGAATACTATTAATAAAAAAGAATGGTTCCACTTGAGTTGTGATAGATTAAGAAGTTTAAAATACCATTAAACTTCTTATTCAACACCATCACCCCCCTCTCTACCCTTTAATGCCTAGCATATAGTCTATACTCATAAACATTTGTTTATGGATTGGTTTTAAAAACTGGATTTTAAATCTATCCTCAGATACTTAATAGCTGTGTGACCCTGGGAAAGTCATCTAATCTCTCTCTGACAGTTCCTGGATTGAAAAATGAAGATAGCAAGAACAACTCCCTCACAGGGTTGTTGTGGGATCAAATGAGAAAATATTTGTAAAGAATTTAGCATAGTCCTTTGCACATAGTAGGTGCTTAATAAATGCTTATTTCCTCCCCTTTCCCTTTCTTCCTCTACTTGGTCAATTGTTCTTTTCAAAATACATCCCTACAAAATCATCCAGAAAATAAAGACTTTTTTTATAATAGGGAATGCCTGATGTACGAGGAAAGGCATTGGAACTTGTCAAACCTGACATCTAAATCCAAAGCATTGTGGGAAAAGTAAAACAAAATTAAAGAATTTTGGGGTCTATCATTTCTACCATCATATTCAAAGGACATTACAGTCCATGTATTATCTGGGTCATCCTAAAAACGCACCTGGAGTGATGCGGACAGACTATCTCTCAGTGTTTTATTAAAATTCTCTTTAAAGTTTTAACTAATTCATGTTTGAATTTAAATTAGAAAGCTCCAATTATGAGACCACAAGGACTGAAAAAGAAAAAAAAAACAACAACTGGTTTCTCCTATACCTCAAATAGATTCAAATTTTTATTCGGGTGATTATGCAATCCCTCTAGAAAGTGGTAGTTATAGCCTACCTTGTAATTAATTTATGACTGCCTACACTGAAGTAAAATTAACCAAGTTAATACTTTGAGTCATTTACATTGAAACACTGTCACCACCAGATTTAAATAGCTCCCTCAGCAAGTTCACTGCTATGGCCTTCCATCACAGAAAATTACTTTCAAATACTAAAAAAAAAAATCTTTTAATATATGTTGTGGTAATATCCACTCCTGAGTAGGTCTATTGGGGAAGAGGGGGGAATTACTGGCATTTTGAACTACTTAAAGTTGGCTAAACCTTAAGTTTTCCCTAAAATTTTCATAGGACTCCTAGATGCCTGAATTTGAAAGGGCCCTTTTGGTAATCTACTCTTCTTGCCTAATACATGAATTCGCTCTTTAGGATCTTAAAAAAATATCATCCAGCCCATGCTTAGATACTCAATTTCAAGGAGGATACAAACCTCATAACCCTGACTATTTTCTGCACCTTTTTAGACTATTATGTTATAACCCTTCAAATGTTTTCAACACTGTATGTTCAACATAACTTTGGGAATAATTTCCTTAGGATCACAATTTTTTTCTCTTAAAAATATAAAAAATCCTTAAAAAAAAACAAGTAGTTTAGACTTCAAAAGCATATCTTTAAGATTTCTAAAGAAGTTAGACTACATTGTGAAGGCTATTTCTAACTATAACTGGAATCATAAAGGGAAAATAATTTTAAATTTTGGTGCATTACATTAGGCAAGCATGGTTCACTTGTGTAGAGATCACAAATAGATTTCTCCATAAGGCCAGTTCTTTGGCCATTAGATTCCATCTTTAGAAATAGAGAACAAGAAATAAGCTGTATAAAAACAACAGCAATATGGATAGTGATTGGGACTAGAATGGTGCTTTTATTTGTTTAGGAAATTCTGGGTGAAGAAATTAATTCTAACAATGCAAGTTGGTACTTTCTCTGAAATTTATAGTCTTAGAGAATTGCCTACTACAATTTGAAATTAAGTGACTTGCCCTGGGTCAAAAAGTCAGTATGTGTCAGAAATAGGCCTTGAACCCAAGTCTGCCTTGTTGTGAAATTAGTTTTCAATTTTCATTGGTATTTTGCCTCTCTTATAATAAATTATATCATATAAGGAAATTATAGTTAAGAGAATAAAAACAGTAACTGTGGAAAAGTTTAACTTATTATAACAGAATATATTATAGTGGAAAACTTTAGAGGATTGCTCACTATTAGCTATAGCCTTTAACATTACAATTTTGTGCAGTCATTACTAAAATATAGAGTATTCTATTACTTCGACTCTTCCAGTTATTATCCGTAATATTTACTGCCCCTGGGCAAGGACTATAAATGTGAAAACAAAAATGTGAAGGGCTGGCCTGTAAAATGACAAAATATTAAAAGCTTCCTATAAATAATAGCATTCTAATTCTCCACCAACAAGAGCCAGTCATTGTTCTGTGAATGCTGTTATAAAATAACAAGTAGCAAAAGACAGATTTGTTCAAATAATTATAAGGATTAAAACATCATGGGAGAATTAAGAAAACACTTAGCTTACTTTATGTTCTATGGTAGATGTCAAGGAACACCCAGGCTAATCCCCATCTTTACTAGAAATTGCTCCTTAAATTGCAGATTCACCAAACTCAAGAGAACTGAAGAAACTCAATTTGGTAAAGGAGAAAATATTCTAATTACTTTTTCCCTCAAAGAAAAAGTGTGATTTAGTGAGAAAAGTCTTGAATTGGGGGTCAGAAGACCTGGGATCAAACCTTGGCTGTGTCATTGACTAGATATATGAGCAAATTATTTTATCTCTGAGATTCTTTTTCTTCCATCTATACAATCAAGGGTTGGAGTAGATCAGTGGTCTTAAAGTGAAATAGAAATGAAACCCTAGGGACTGAATAATGATTTAGAAAATCACAAAAGAACATAATCTATTTTGCCTTATATTTTGATTTGCATTATATTTTGATTTGTTCTGGTAAACATCTCCTAATTACATTGAAGCTACTTTGCCATACCATCAACTACCACTCAGGAGTTTTCCTGGCTATTTGCATAAGTTTGACACTTTTCACTGTATGATACAGCTCTGACACTGAATTCTGTCATTTAGCTACAAGAACTAAATGTGGAACATGTGCTATATTGGAAAGCACAATGAACTCTGAGTCACAGGACCTGGCTCCTGGCCTGGGCTGCCAATAATGAGCCAAGGAATCTTTGGTAGGTGATTTCTCATCTCTAGACTTCAGGACTTCAGTTTTTCCATCTCTAAGATAAAGTAGTTGGATTAAGTTGTTTCTAAACTCTATTACATCCCTAAAATGCTATAAAATGCTACCCTTATCTTCTTTTTAAAATTTTGAAATTGTTATTTAATTTGTAGTTTATTGAATAAAGCAAACATCTTCATAACATAGCATTATAAAATGATTTTGCGCATGAAACTGCAAATCTATTCTGTTCAATTTGTTATTTATTCCTTTTAAGCATATAAGAAAACTATCATGTAAATTTCTTTTTTCCTTCCCTCTCCCTCCCCTACCTTGAGATGGCTACCATTGGACACACACACACACACACACATATGTAAAATCATTCTATACCTACTTCTATTTATCACTTTTTTTCTCTGAATGCAGATAGCATCTTCTTTCATATGTCTTTTGAAGTTAATTTGGGTATTTCTAATGGTCAAAATGACTTAATCACTCAAAATTCACCTAAAACAATATTGCTGCACACTCTTGGTTCCACTCATGCTCTTCATTTTTTCATGCAAGTCTATTCATGTTTTTCTAAGATCATCAAGCTCACAATTTTTTATAGCACTGTAGTATTTCGACTTGTTCAGTCATTCTCCAATTGATGGGCATTACTACAATGTCCAGTTCTTTGCCACTAGAAAGAGAGCTGTTATTAGTAGTATTTTTTCCAGTCACCTCATTTTTTTTGGAGTGCAAATGGGGTTGCCCAATGTCACACAGCTAGTTTTCGTGTTGAGTGTCTGAGTCTGGAGGCTGGATTTGAATTCAGGTCCCCCTGACTCCAGGGCTGGTGTTCTATTCACTGCACCACCTAGCTTCCTCTAGTCACCTCATTTTTAAATTAAATTATTTAATTTTAGTTTTCAACATGTGCTTGCATAAATTTTAAATTTTCTCCCCCTCCGTTTCCCCCCTCCCTTTTTCTTCCTCCCCCATCCCTCCCGAAGACAGCCTGCAATCTGATATGGGCTCTACAAATACATTCCTATTAAACACATTTTCACATTAGTCATGTTGCATAGGATTATAGCGAATGGGAAAAAGAATAAGAAAGAAAAACAAACAAACAAAAAAGAAAAAAAAACAAAACAAAAAAAGAAGTCTGCTTTGTTCTGCATTCTGACTCCATGGTTCTTTTTTCTGGATGTCACTGGCATTTTGCTTCATGTGTCCTTTGGAGTTGTTTTATGTCCCTGAATTGCTGAGAAGGGCTAAGTCTATCAAAATCAATCCTTGCACACTATGGTAGTTACTGTGTACGATGTTCTGGTTCTGCTCTCTTCACTCAGCATCAGTTCTCATAAGTCTTTCCAAGTTTCTCTGAAGTCTACCCATTCATCATTTCTTATAGCACAATAGCATTCCACTGCATTCATATACCACAGCTTGATTAGCCATTCTTGGCCACCACAAAAAGAGCTGCTACAAATAATTTTGTACAAGTGGGTACTTTTCCCATTTGTATGATCTTTTTGGAATATAGCCCTAGAAGTGATATTGCTGAGTCAAAGGGTATGCACATCTTTATTACCCTTTGGGAATAGTTCCAAATTGGTCTCCAGAATGGTTGGATCAGTTCACAACTCCACCAATAATGCATTAGTGTTCCAACCTTCATCATTTTCCTGTTTTTCCATGTTAGCCAATTTGATAGGTGAGATGTGGTACCTCAGAGTTGTTTTGATTTGCATCTCTCTAATCAATTGTGATTTAGAGCATTTTTTTCTTTTGATTGTAGATAGCTTTAATTTCTTCATCTGATAACTGCCTATTCATAACCTTTGACCATTTATCCATTGGGGATACTGCAAGTATTTTAGGACACATAAGTTCTTTTCATTTTTCCCTAAGCATCTTTGGAAATTGATCTAGCAGTGGTATTAAAAAATAACTTTATTATTGATATAACCAAATCTATTAACAGTTTTTCTTATTTAATAAAAATCCATTTATTCCTGGTACAAATCCCACTTGGTCATAATGTGTAGTCTTTGTTATATATTGCAATCTTTTAGCTAATATATATATATACATACATATATATATAATATATACATATATATATATATATATATATATATATATATATATATATATTTGTTTTTTGGAGGGGGGAAGGAAGGGTAATTGGGGTTAAGTGACTTGCCCAAGGTCACATGGCTACTGTTAAGTGTCTGAGGACAGATTTGAACTCAGGTCCTCCTGACTGCAGGGTCAGTACTCTATTCACTGTAGCACCTAGCCACCCTTAGCTAGTATTTTATTTAGGAAATTTGCAACAATACTCATTAATAAAATTGGCTTATAATTTTCTTCATTAATGCCAGATAAAATTTATTTGTCATCAAAATATGTAGAAATGCCCTCTATGAAAGAAGACCGACTCTAGGTGTTAAGGTGAATGAGTTTATTGAAGAGGCCTATTTTGATAAATAAAATGTGTTGAGATTATTCAGGTGTGGATTGCTGGCTTTGTGCCCCTTGGACTCTGACAGCACTGATTTAGTGAAACTTCATAGGTAGTTTGGGCAATGGCCTGTGAAAGGAACCAGTGCACATCATGACTAATAATATGTACTCAGAAAAAATAGAATGGAACCCCCATGGCTAGTCAGAATTAAAACTGGAAAGACCATTTCTAACTGAAATTTTCCTTTAGGCAGACTCTTTAACCACATTTACTCTCACTCTATTATGGAATTAGTCTTATTCTATGGGAATTGAAATAGAAATACATATTAAAAAAAACAATACTGGATTTATCTTGAGTGACTTGATTCACTTTATCTATTTAGGACAGGTTTCAAAATTGATTAAAACAAGTTGTCATTATATATGGGATAGTTAAATATAATGGTTTGGGGTGGGGGTGGAGACCAAGGAAAAAAGGAAGTTTTATGTCCAAAAATGCTAGCGATGTAAAAGGTCAAAAGAATCAAGAAAACAATTTTGAATAGATTGGAAGTTAGATACAGCTTCATTTCACTCTCTGTAGGAAGAAATGAAGAAAGAAAAAAAATGTAGCTGCACTTTACTGAGTCATTGAATTTTTTTAGTGCCTATATTATGTATGATCCCAAAATTTCACTGACTTTTTACAAAGGCTTTTACTAGAAGCTAATGCAAGTAATTCCTACCAGTTTCAAAGCATTATCAGAAACTGACTAGTCTGTACAAATGAGAATCTATGTATGGGATAATGCAGGCTGCATTAATAGAAGTAAAATATCCAGAAAGAAAGTGATAGTCCCACGTGCCCCAAAGTGAACTCATTATCATTTCGCTCAAGTCCTCTCCTCTTCCTCACTTCTCCATTATTTTCAAAGGCACAACCATTTTCCTGGTCTCCAAGGCTCACAACATAGATTTCATCCTCAATGTCCCACTCTCTTATCCCCCATATGCAGTCTATTGCCAAGTCCTATTGATTCAATCTTCATACCATTCTTTCATATCCCCCCCTTCTCTGATCTTACTGCTACCCTGGTGCAGAACCTCATCACATTACACCAGGACTGTTACATTAGCCTGCTGATTGACCTCCCTGTCTGTAGTCTCTCTCTCACTCCATCCTCCACTCAGTTATATAATCATAGATTTAGAGCCAGAAGGAACTTAACGTAAGTCATCATCTAATCTCCTCATTATTACAGCTGAAGAAATGGAGGCATAAAACAGTTAAACGAATGGGTCAAAGACACATAACTGGTTAAATGGCAAAGGGAGGATCTGAACCCAGTTACTCTGACTTTAAATCCTTGTGCTTCTTTTGAGATGATAAACCTAAATAAGGATTAGTGAGAAATTACATGGAAGTCTGAAAAGTTGTCATTTGGAAGAGAGATTTAGACATAGCTTACTTGAGGACAAAGGAGAAAAATGTGAGCATTGCTTGAAGATTACAAAGCAAAAGGCTTCAATTTAATAAAGAGAAAATGCTCTAACCATTATATAATATATATTAAATTTAAGAAGCATTTATGAAAGGAAAAACCAAGAAAGCAAAGTATAGGCCAGAATCCAGTTGAACTCTCCCAACATCCCTCTCCAAAAAACTTTAAAATAATGCCTCACCTCAAATTTTAGAGTGGCAGTGCCAGAAAAAGGTAGGAGGGACACATTTTTCCAGCTTAAGACAATTTAGGAGTCCTACAAGAAAGTTTTGTAACACTAGGGTGGGTGAAGGCCCAGAACATGGCAGGAGCACCAGAGTTGGGCTTTGGAGTTAGTCATGAAAGCAGCAGCAGCATTAGCAACAGCAGCAGCTCAGTGAGGTCTCAGTCTAGAGACAGGAAGTCTGTTTGGACAAGTACTTAAAATAGAGATTACTCTAGATCTCTTGCTAGCACTGTGTGCAGCTGGTGCTGACTGGCAACTCTATTGTCCATAAGCAGTTCTAGGTTATAGCTCCAGGTCACAGAGGGACATCTGTGATCAGTGACAAGAGAACAGGGCTTAGTCACAATTCCAGGGACGAGAAGAGTGCTAACATTTGTGGCTGTGGTAGAGCAGGGAATTGGATCAGATTTTAGGACTCCTAGTAGTAGCTGGAGTGAAAGAGAGGTCCTACTGGGGTAATGATCAGAGTATAGACCAAGGCAGCAATGAATGTATCTTTGTCAAGATAACAGTGCCTTAGCAACACCAAAAACATGTAGACCCCCAGAACTTACTGTGAAAACAGCAGTACAAAAAAAAATCCTGAAGTCCAGCATAGTGCCTCCCCACCCTGAGGTGAGCAGACCCCAATTTTAACATAAAGTTCAAAGTCAATACATAGGCTGGAAAAGTGAGCAACAACAATAACAGAAATTGACAAAGACGACAACAACAAAAACCTGCTGTGGTGACTGGGTAGACCAAGACATAAACTCAGAAGACAACATGAAAACAACTACAAACAAAGCCTCAAAGAAAAATGCCAGTTGGACCCAAGATCAGAAAGCATTCCTGGAAGAGATAAATAAAGAAAGAGAAGAGTGGTAGAGGAAAAATTGATAAAAGAAATGAGATTTATACAAGAAAGTTATGAAAAGAGAATTAACAGCTTGATAAAAGAGGAATGCACACAAACAAAACATACCTAACTTGGGGAGGCAGGAGAGGGGGAGAGAGAGCACAAAAATTCACTGAAGAAACAAATTCCTTTAAAAAGTAGAATTTTCCATTCCCAATGAAAAAAATAAAGAGTTGCAAAACCTCACTGAAGAAAATAATTTCTTAAAAGTTCAAATTCAGCAAATGGAAACTAATGACTTTATGAGAAATCAAGATACAATGAAACAAAATCAAATGAATAAAAAACAAAGAAGACAATGTAAATTATTTAATTGGAAAAACAACTGCCCTGGAAAATAGATTAAGGAGAAATAATATAAGAATTATTGGATTAACTGAAAGTCGCGGAAAAAAAAAAGAGCTTAGACATCGTTTTAAGAAATTATCAATGAAAATCTCCCTGATCCTAGAACCAGAAAGTAAAATGAAAACTGAAAGAATTCACATGCTATCATGGTTCAATTAAAGTGAAGAGGGCAGGGGTGGCAATCATGATTTCAGAAAAAGCAAAATCAAAAGTAGACCTAATTGAAACTACATTTTGCTTAAAGGTTCCATAGATAATGAAGTAATATGAAAAGAAAGATTATAACAAATTTCACCGATACAGGCCTCATTCCTTAAATATATAGGGAACTGAATCCAATTTATTTTTAAAAATTCTCCAACTGATGAATAATCAAAGCCTATGAGTAGGCAGCTTTCAGAAGAAACCAAATCTATCTATAGTAATACAAAAAAAATGCTCTAAATCGTTATTGATCAGAAAAATGAAAATTAAAACAACTCAAGCATTACCTCCCACCTATCAAATGACAAATTCTGTAGGGAATGAGGGAAAATAGGTACATTAGTGAATTTTTGGTGGAGTAGTGAAGTTGTCCAACTGCTGTAAAAAGCATTTTGGAACTAAAGCCAAAGGACTATAAAACTCCAAATCCATTGATCCAGCAACAACACTATTCAGATTATTCCCCAAAGAGATCAAAGAAAAAGTAAAATGACCCCTAGGTACAAAAAACAATTTATAGTAGCTCTTTTTGATGGCAAATAATTGAAAATTAGTGGGATGCTCATCAATTGGGGAATATCTAAGCAAGTTGTGGCACGTGATAAGGAATGTGCTATTGTGCTATAAGAAATGATAGGGTGAGGAAGGTTTGGGGGAAGGGGATAAGTTGCAAGATCTATATGAACTGGTGCAAAGTAAAGTGAGAAGAACTGGAAGTTCATTGTTTATAGTTACAACAATGGTGTAATGATGATCAATTATGAAAGATTTGGTTATTCTGATCAATACAATGATCCAAGATAATTCTAAAGGACTCATAAGGAAAAAAAAATTTGTCCCTCTCCAGAGAGAGAACTGATGAACTCAGTGCAAATTGAAGCATGATTTTCTTCTGTGGTTTTTTTTTTTTTGCTTTTTAATTATATGACTAATATGGACATATATTTTCATTATTTCACATGTATAATTGATATCATATTGTTTGCCTTCTCAGTGGTTAGGGGTGCCATGGAAGGGAAGGAGAGATCCTGGAATTCAAAATGTAAAAAGAAAAGAATGTTAAAAATAAATTTAAAAAAAAGAAATATGTATGAAATTCAGGCCATTAAGAAGGCATTAGGGATTCCCTCAAGTAGCTTATAGTTTATTGGAAGATGGGGATACAGATTCAACAATGGAGTGGACTACTTCCTTATCATTGGAGGTATACAAATAGACCACCAATTAGGGTGTCGTAAAAGGGATTACATTAGGTGATAGTTCGGACAGGCTGACCTCTGATATTCTTTCTGACTATGGTTCTGGGGCAAAAACATTTTAGGTTTTCCTATTAGTATCTTTTGAAAAAACAAAATCAAATGCCAGCATGAATCATAAGGCAGGTTTACTTTACTTCTCCTAGCTTTGATGACATAAGAAGAAATATCGTGAGCTAAAAGGAGGATATCATTTTCATACCATTTCTTTGCAGTCATTTTAAGGTTGCTCCTTGAGCTCGGTGCACTCAATTTTAACTAGAAATAACTGCTGGGTTGTTGTTGTGGTTGTCTTTTCGATCCGTATTTGATGAGGAAGTTGTGGTGTATTTTTTTCTGATGTGGATATGACCATCATCCTCCATGCCTTGAAACTGTAGCCTTAATTACAATAATCATCTCTACTTTAGGCTACTTTTGAGCTTCAGATGGTGAGGAAGGCAGCAGTCTGTGTGTTTGTGGGTAGCCACTGCAGGAAGCGTATTGTGCTAGTGTCCCATAGTAAAATCAGATGGAGCTTCACTTCGATGAAGCTGCAAGGACTCTGAGTATATTTGAGGAACAGCTTGAATATTTAATAAGTCTAAATGGCATGAGGGAGGTGTGGGTTTCTTTAGAGCCATTTTTCTTATCCACAGCATAACCAAAGACACTTAATGAACACATCTTAGCTCTATATTAGCATTTTCAAGACCATAGACATTTACAGAGGAGAAAAGTGAGAATTCACAGCAGGTTTGAAAGGCTTCTTTCCAATCACAATGGGAAGGGTTGTAAGCAGTCAAAAAATTCATAAAAGTACATGCATCCCTGCCTTCTGATGACAGCATACATCTTCATGGAGAGAGGCAAAACAATACAACAGACATTTTCCAGGGATGAGAAAGCATTGTAAATGAAATATGCCTATAAGACAGAATGAAGACAAAAAGTCATAAAAGGGAAATGGTCAAATGTGGTAAGTATACTGGATGGGCCATAATATTTCCATGATTTGATGCATATGATGTGCATGAATACAAAAATGTCCCCAGTATAGGATTCATGCTGCTTTAAAAGTCTGTGTATTTATTTAGAAGATACATGTTCAGATTTTTTGTTGCCATTCTGCTCTATGGCTCCATCCCACTTCACACACTCACTTGCTGCTTTCCCATATATTCTCAATGCCAGGATTATTTTCTCATCTAACTATAGTCTTCAAAGACCCACGAATATCCTAGCTCCTGTATCAAGTCTTGCCTGCTCACCTGCAAGGGAGGTGATCATTGTTCTACAAATGGTTAAGATTTTAACATTTGTACTCTTTTCTTTCTGATCAGATGATTAACGAATCCCTTTTCAAAATGTAATTTTTAAAATTTAACAATCATTTATATTATTTTGCTCATTAAACAAAGAAAAGAAAGAGAAAAATAAAGAAAGAGAAGTAGAGAGGAATGAAATAGAGAGGGAGGGGGAAAGTAGAGAGGAAAGAAGGTAGGAAGAAAAGAAGCAGGGGAAAGCATAAAGAAATGAAGGGATGAAAGGAGAGAAGCAAGGAAGGAAGGAAGGAGGGAAGGAAGGGATAGAAGAAGGAAGGAAGGGAGAGAGGGATAGAGAGGTAGAGAGAGGGAAGGAGGAAGGAAGGAAAGAAGGGAGAAAGGGAGGAATAATAGAAGGCAGGAGGGAAGGTAGGAAAAAAGGGAGAAAGGAAATAAAGGAAGAAAGAAGAAAGGAAGTAGGAAAGGAAGAAGGGAGGAAAAAAGGAAAAAAACAAAACCCTCCTAAACAATATTCATAGTCAAGCAAAGCTAATCTCTACAAGGACCATAACCAAAATGTGTATGTCATTATGTATCTTAGATCCATCAGTTCTGTTTTTTAGCATGCTTCCTTGTTCGTCTTCTTGAATCATGCTTTATTACTGTATTGATCAGAATTCCGAAGGCTTTCAAAATTATTTTTCTTTAAAATGTCTTTGTATATATACTGTTTATCTGTTTTTTCTCTTTTCACTGTACCGTCTTATATAGATCTTCCCAATTATCTTTGAAACTCTTTCATCCATGCCATTATCTTTCCATCTATAAAGATACCTTGACCAAATAGAGCAGCAATGAAGTCTGAATTGTTCTGAGATTAGTAAATACCAAATATAACTTTTTCACTGGAGGAAAAACAAAAATCTTAACTTCGTTTTTCATGAGTATTTTTCTGAGTAATTAATTTCATTTTCACCTATCATCACTTTTTCAATCATTTTGTAGGCAGCTCACAGAAGAACAAGGATACCTTTGGAGACTCAGTACTCTTCACTTGATTTATGACTACACTAGACTGGAAGGGAAGGCTCCAAGAAAGGAATGTGACCATGTCTATTAAACCCATGGGATTCAGATGATTTGCAAAGTCACTGTGCCTGGCTTACATTCTGTTCTTTTGGACAGGAGATTCTCTGAATGCAAATTCATAGAAGCTTGCTTGCTGTTAGAGGGCCATGGAGATTCCTTGGAAGAGTCTTCCAACTCCAACCCATGGGTGAATGCTTCTGACTTCTATGAGTATTCCCACCAGGAGCAGAGAGGCCCTATGGGGAAAAGCTGACATGGATTTTTGTGTACTCCAGCATATTACCAAGTGATAGAGCACAAACTCAGACTCCATGGAAGCTAAAGGCAAACACCCTCTCCTACAGAATAACTCTCAGACTACAAGATATGTACTCTACCATCATGATTTCCTTATATTAGCCTAAACCTTGGACCACATGCTCCAAGAAAGATACAAGACAGTGGACATCTTTGATTATTTTGGTACTTTGCATTAATCTTATCAGTTACTTACCCACAGGATAGAATGGATTGCAGAGGAGGAAGAAGATGAGGGAAGACAGGGCCTGATGGGGCAGATAAAGAGCTTTCCTGTGTTAAGTTTTTACAAGCTCAGGTCTCTGGCAGTGATGCAGCAAGCAGATGCAAAGCCAGGGAAGATAACACACTTGCTAGGCTATTGCCTCAATCTTCCTACTGATTCAAATGAATGTTATTTAACTAATTTGATTGGTTTCTTTAACATAACTGACCAGTGCTTTGTCATATGCTTCTCATACCTTGATACATTTAATTAGGAATCTGGGAAACATATGAAGAATAGTATGACCTTAGAATGTTAGAGTTGATTGAAATAACAGGATCAAAGATTTTGAGTTAGAAAGAATTTTGGAGTTCATATAGTTTAACCTGCTCATTTTACAGATGGGGAAACTTAAGCCCAGAGAGGTGAAGTGACTTGACCAATGTAACACAGCAAATATGAGTTAGGACTAGCCTAGAATGCCAGTCTCCTGACTTGTTGTACTTCCCTGTCTATTACATTAAGATATTCTGGTTCTAGGGCAGCTAGGTGGCACAGTGAATAGAACATCGGCCCTGGAGTCAGAAGGACCTGAGTTCAAATTGGGCCTCAGACACTTAACACAAAAACTAGCCACATGACCTTGGGCAAGTCACTTAACCCCAACTGCCCTCCAAAAAGCAAAAAAAAACCCATATATTCTGGTTTAGCTATATCTATCCAAGTTAAATAATTTTCGGACATAGTTTTCAAATACAGGACAGGAGTAAAAGGATAAAGAACTCCAAGCGCACAGCAAGAAACATAAGCTCTTTAAATCAGAATGTTTGACCAATTGGCAAATTTATTCCTTCCTTCCTTGCAATTTCCACCTCCTTCCAAAATGATATTTCCATTTTATTTATAGTAGGCAATGAGGTAGTAATTAAAAATAAAATATGATACTATACACAAAAAGAGGGTAGGGAGAAAATCTAAGTGACTCCCTATGAAAGATGGAGGAAGCAAACCTGCAATGTAATTAGCTTCTCTCTTCTGAGCATGAAATATGTAACTGACAGTTACAGGTGTAAATATGTACACTTGTGATTTTTATAAGAAACTCATTTCATGCTCCATTCTGATGATCACTGAAAGGTGTCAGATAGATTCAAGGGCTCTCTTAAGTCAAATTTGAGAATTCCCTTTGCCTGACTTTACATCCTGTCCAATACTCTGGATGGCTGTGTTTGATCTCATTTTCAAGGCAAAAAGTCCAATTTATTTATTTTTGAGTCCATATATTGTGATTTTGAATCTTTTATTGATTGTATTCAGCCTGCAGCAGTTAGCCTACTGTTTTGCAGTTCAACATGCAATCAGTCTGAGACATAATTCTTTCTTTTAGTCAAGTATTTCCCATAATGCCAGGGTCATGGGCTACAAGGCATATACCATCTGATCATGTGGATAGAAAGCAAGCAGCTCTCCACTCCTATAAGGAATTTCAGTCATTAGCAACCCTTTTAAATTGTCCCTGCATCCTAAAGTAAAAGAATATGGTTGGAAGAATGCAATACCCAATTTGACTACTTTTCTCAGTGAGGGAATATTTAGGGACAGTTATACAAGTGTGTGTTGTGAAACACGGATTACTCTGAAGGAAGAAAAATTTCTTCATACATTTGTCTTATGTTGTCAGTTGGGTAAACTTCTGGACTACTGGCCAAGAACCTGATTTATGCTGCCTCCCTCTTATTTTCTGAAAAGTGAGAAATTACAGATATGCCTTAATGGTCTAAAAGATTAATTGTCCATAACACCAATTTAGCTTGGATAAAGTCTGAACAGCTGTGATCCTGCTCACCTTCCCCAGTGGATAGGTCTAACAAAGTACTTTGAGGTAACAAGTTCCATCATGTTACATTTATGAGGCCAAATTAAGTACAACAAAACTTGCCTCTTTTGCTCCTTTATGGAATGTTTTCCCACAGATCACATTCAAATTTCAGCCTTCACCAAGGGTCCCACAAGCAAGGTTTCCAATACCAAAAATTATTCCTTCTCAACCCTTAAAAATGAAATAAGCAAGTTTTCCTGTTCAGGTAATTATTTTTTATTAATATCTTCCACTCTATTTCCTTAGAGGCAGCTAAACAGAAGATAAATTTGGAATACAATTCCTTTTCTAATCACAAAAAGTTTTTGAATTGGCCTTACTGCTATTTTATCCAAGGCTACTGCATTGGGGGTGAAACAAAGCCATTCTGTGTTCTAAGTAAAACAGCCTTACAGTGACAGATTTTCTAGCCAAAGAGAAGAGGACAACTTATTTTTCTTCTTTTTTGAGTGGGGGGATCTTATCAGGAGAGAGAATTATCAGCATGGGAAACGCCTTCCACAAACATATATCAGCAACGCATTTATTAATGATGGCCTTAGAGATTTACCGGAGGCATACAGAGGTTAAGTGACTTGCCTATAATCACATTAGTTAGTAGGGGTCAGAGGCAAAAGTTCAACTCAGGTCTTCTTATTTCCAAGTCCACTACTCCTAGCACTAAGCCATAGTGCCTCTCATAGAAGTCTTATACCATAATAATAACTCATAACTGTGTAACATTTTTTAGTTATAGGATAGCATAAAGATACCTAATTTTATCCTCACAATAACAATATGAAGTAAGCAGAAGAAGGACAATTCACACAGTCATCATTTTATAGAACCACAGGATCATAAACTGTATAGGAACTTAATGATACCTTGTCTAACAATCATGTTTTATTTTCAAGCCTTTTATCAATATCTATTGTTTTATAAATCTTCATCTCCTAATATATCCCTCCTATCTCTGCACAAAGAAAGACATCCTTTTAAACTAATAAAAAATGAAAAGAAACAGTAAAAAAAAGCAATTCTGCCAAACTATTATATTATATATATTACATTATATCAACAATTTAAATAAGATAGATGGCATATGAAATGTTCTACATCCATATTTCCCCAAGATATCTCTTCTTTATCATTATAATTTCTGTGTTCTCATTCAATTTTTGTTTTTTTTATTTGTATTTCCATTTTTAGTAGAGATATTGTTTACATTGTTTTCCTGGTTCTGTTCACTTTACTTTGCATCAGTTCCTGTAAGTTTTCCCATATTTTATTATATTCTTCATATTCATTATTTCTTATAGAGCAAAAATATTTCATTATATTCATGTACCACAACTTCATTATTTTCCATCTATTAGCAATTAGCAATCATAATCCATAATTAGTGATTCCTCAATCCAATATTACCCAAAGTTGGGGCTATGTTTTGATCCTAGAGGAGTCAGCCAAGTGCAAAGTGATAGCCATTCATGGGACTTGTTGCCAAACCAACCAATCCTCCCCTTATCACTGAAAACTCCCTTCAAGTACCCCCTCCCTTCCTGGTACAAGCTCACAGCTTCCTCCTTTCTGAGTCAGCATAGACCCCTTGGGACAGCTGTAGTTACTACATGGTTACCCACAGTAGCAACTGGGTAAATGTCATTGTGTATCTTCTAGCCCCAGACATCTACCTCCTGAGCTCCAAAAACACAAGACCGGCAGGCACTTTCCAGAGAGCAGCTGGGCTCTCTACTCTAGGGTAGTATGACTAAATATCAAAATCCCTTTTTCATTTGAGATGAGACAGATTCTCACAGGAGGATAAAGTATGAATGGATCATGATTTGCACATCACCTTTTAATACATTGTTTTTCTCCCTTTACTTCTATGGAGGACAGCATCATCCTTCCAGTCAAAGTACAATAGTCAAAGTCTTCCACTCATGGGGCATGCTTGATTAACTCAATCAATCACTTATTCAGCAATCAATTAGTAAGTATCACACACAAACCTTCCACCCCTAGGTCACTAGGAAACTATAATTTCATCATTACTCCAGTACCTACAGAGAGGTCTTTTCGTCTTGACTTGGGGCCGGTTCTTAGATTCCTTGTATCCCCTTCTGTGGTCCCAGATTATACCTGGATTCACCAGACTCTCACCTAGGTTCAATGGCAGACAGCTCCCTGTTCCTTGTCCAGCTCTCTGGGCAGGTCCTGCTCCACACTGAAGCTCACAGGGTATGGTCCATGTCAGATCCTTCACCATTTCTGCTCCTGGGAATTCAAGACTCAACCAAACCACAAACAGACAAAATCTCAGCATCCCAGTCGTGCTTCCTCAGTCTTCTCCTGGGTTCTTGGCCTCCAGGCTCCTGGGCTCCTGGCTTCTGGTTCCTGGCTTCGGGCTCCAGTCTCTGGGTTTCTGGGCTCCTGGGTCCAGGCTCCAGGCTCCTGGGCTCCTGTTCAGAAGAAGCTCCACCACCACAAGTTCTCAGGAAATTCTGGCTCAGTTCTCCATTCTGTCTTCTGTAGTTGCTCTGATTCTTGTCCCAAGAAATTCTGACTGTCCTTCTCTGGGGCTTTCCTTATATACACACAGCATTAGCTTCCTGTTTCAGCCAATCCCTTCATGTTACATCAGTAACAGGAGACAGGAGTTCATACCTTTGGTTTCCCCAACAGAGGCTTGATCAGTTACTAAGTGCTAAGTACCTGCTACCTTTGCCAACACAAAGGGATCTTCAAATTCAAATTACATTACCATTACAATATCTGAACATGAATAACCTCTATAAAATGGTCAAAAAGAAGCTGTTCATCCTCTGCTTGAAGCCCTCTAGATAGGGAAGAACTCACTTCTTCCAGAGAAAGGCCATTCCACTTCAGCACAGAGAGGTAGATGCTGACTTCCTAATACAATTTCCATGAATTGCTCCCAATTTATCTTCAAGGGCCATTTTTTTTTGCTTTTTGGAGGGCAGTTGGGGTTAAATTACTTGCCCAAGGTCACATGGCTAGTTTTTGTGTTAAGTGTCCGAGGCCAGACTTGAACTCAGGTCCTTCTGCCTGCAGGGCTGGCCGGTGCTCTATTCACGGTGCCACCCATCCACCTGCAGAAATGTTCTGGAATTAATTTATTGTTTGCGTATTGTCTTAAGCAAGTCTGCCCTGAGACACATATAATTTGTTTTTTTTTTTGAAGGGCCATTCTTATAACAAATAACACAGGAATAAAAAAATCTTCCTGTAACAAAAAGAATTGCAAGCGCTCCCTGAAGGTCCACTTACTTTCAGCAATATTTAAAAGAATGAAATTCCAATGCAGCCAAATAATTTGAGTGGCCCCTTGGACTTGATTTAATGGGAACTGACCTTAAGAGGTTTTGGTTCACTTACTTCTGCCGAAAGAAAGAAATCTGCCTTCAATAAATCTTCAGAATGCAAATTAGGAAATAGCAAAGCTGAGAGTTTCTGACTTGAAGACTAATATATAGTATTTATCAATAAATCATGTGGTTTCTCAGCAACATTCAGGTGGTAGCATTGTGGCAAGGAAACTAGTAGAGACAGTGTCAGGAGACATGGATTGGAATCCAGTCCTTATTGCTGTTTGTCCTTCATTTCCAAAGAGGGCCAATGACATCATGGGGTGATGTCTTGACTTTCATGTGAATTGTCCACATCACTTTCTCTTCCAGAGTCATCAAAGTCAAGTAACAAGATGAAAGTCAAGATGACCTGAAATGCAGTTAATGACCTGCCCAGTTGATGTTTGCCCACACTCTAAACACTTCATAGAGTCTGCTTCAGCTGACTATATCACCATTGGAACACATTGTTCTCATGCTTCCAGTCCACTGGGAGATGTCTTCACATACTTGAGACAGATATGCCCTTACTTCACAGGCCTGCCAGTTAGGCCTGCACCTGGTTTAGCCCTTATGCAGGGATGGTTTTGCCAGGGGTTGAGCATGATATATGGCATAGCTTATTGACATGTAAATATATTATGGATGAGGATTCAGGGATCAGAGTGTACAAGTGATTTGTTTATATTAATGATAAATCTCAGCATTGACCAATATTTTGGATAACCTCACATGAGATTCTGAGATCAGTAGTCTGAAAAAAAAGTGCATAACTAATGTTGATGGTTGTATTTTGAACTTTCAATTTTAATTAACTTCCGTACTTGACCACCACCTGATTTCTTTTAGGCGTGGTCTAATTTCTTTCAGACCTGTAGGTCTGTGATAATTTGCACAGCTGTTTTCGATCATGAGCCACTCACTATAAATCTGGGCCTATTTTGCAAAGTATTGTGTTATTTTTAAGCATTTGTTAATAACCAGCCGAGTTAACTCTTCTGGTCAAGATGTGAAGTGAATTTCATTAGAATTTCACCACAGAGTAGTATGTTACAATTTATTTGGCAACCAAATTTCCAAGCCTATTAGCGGTCGCAGTAGTGGCTATGCAGCTGAAGGCTCCAGTCAACATATCAAACCCTGGTCTTAAATAACCTTGCACAATGTTGGAAGTCACATCACAAGATATTAAATCAAACAATAAATCAAGCATTTATTAGGCACTAACTACATGCCAGACAAGGGTTTCAACAAGGATTAGAATATGTTTTGACAAAAAAATAAAAACTTTCAATTATTATTGAGCAAAAGACAATTCTTTTGAATTAGAAGGGTTACTAGTGTTGGTGTATCTCCTCAGACCTCAACCTGTACTTTTTTCCCCTTCCCTTCATCATGTCCAAATTTTAACCTCCCTGCAAAGTCCAGCTGAAGAGGAAACCTAACAATGAAAAACACCCTGCAGTAGGAGTCAGATTCTAGACCCAGCTGTGCCCCCTTAGTAGCAACATGACCTTAGACAAATCATTTACCATCTTTCCAACTGAATGGTATCTTTTCTAGAATCGAAATAGTTCTGAACACATCACACATAATGATCCCAATTGTACCTCCCAGAACTCTTTGTATTTGCAATTTGTAAAAGTACATAATGTGTTATAGTTTGTATTATTGTTAATTGTAACTGATTATTTTTTCATACTCACACTACTAAATTCTGCCTAAGCTTTGTCTCACAGTGCTCTGCAATCAGAAAATGCTTATTAAATATTTAATATTATCATTATTAAGACTGAATGAATTTAGAATATATAAAACTATTTTGACAAATTTCACAATAAGTCCTTACTCTCCCAAAGAGTCTCTCTGACTTAGTTTCTCCCCACTCCTTTTATTCCTTTCTCTGAATTCCTACCATACTCACTCTCTGAGGTGAGGATTTCTTACTGGTTTGTGTGTATCAGTCACCTTTGGCAGCTTGGCAAAGTCTATAGAGTCTTAGAATAATATTTTTAACCTGTAAAATAAAAAGCATACGATGCCAATGGAAACCAATCATATTGAAATATAGTTATCAAAATATATTAAAAAAACAGTTCAGAACTTCAGGACAGAAGAATTTGAGAATACTTTTAAAATGAAGCTACTTTCTCTCTTTTCCTCTTTCTTTCTTTCTTTCCTTCTTTCTTTCTTTCTTTCTTTCTTTCTTTCTTTCTTTCTTTCTTTCTTTCTTTCTTTCTTTCTTTCTTTCTCCATTTGATGAAACTTATCCTTCTAATTTTAAGAACAACTGACTCTGTCTGTCTCTCTCTGTCTCTGTCTCTGTCTCTGTCTCTCTCTCTCTCTCTCTCTGTCTCTCTCTCTCTCTCTCACACACACACACACACACACACACACACACACACACACACACTATTTTGTTATTTAACTGACATACATGTTTATTCATTTTCTTCCCAAGAAGACTGTCAACTGCATGAGGGTTGGGGTTTGGGCTCAGAATGCTACAATTATGGAATGTTGGAGCTAGAAACACACCATAGAGATTCAGTTAATTTCTTTCGTTTTACAGAGTAGGGTATCTGGAGAAAATAACTGATTTAGCTAAGGGAACATCTTCACCCTAATATGCGCCTTGATTTTTAATGTAATATTTAATAAATGCTTTAGATTTCATGTATGAATGATGAAGCTTATCAAAAGTGGGTATTTTTCCTGTTGATATATGAAAGGAAGTATTTTACGAAACAAACAAATGTGTAGTTGTTTCTGTTGATGCTGCTGCTACTGTTATTGCTGCTGTTGTTGCTACTCGGCCATTTTTGTATTTTATTTTTTTCCCTATTTCCCAACATGGTCAATGACTGCCTAGTATTTGGGTGTCTGTGAATTAGTGAATTCAGAGAAAGAAATAAAATAATCTTGGGTGCTGAAACTTGTTATTTGGAAACTAGTAACTTTCTCTCCTCACTTATGTAGCAACATAGGAATACCAGTAAAACATTTACACTATTTTACTAGAATAACTGCCAATAGGAATTACACATCTGATGTAATCCAGTCAACTACACTTTCCTTTTCCCCTTGTCTTTTAAAAGCACTTCTGGCAACATGTCCTCACCCACATTTCACAAACTAAAGCTCCCCAGCCCTGTGGGCTATTAAAAAGAATTTTTTGACCAAAGGTTTATTTGGGGTTTCAGAAATATGATCTTGAAGTGAATTAAGTTCATGAGTAAGATTTGAGTTTAGTATGTCTTGATAGGGCTAAGTTAAATTCCATTTCTTTACTTCTAGGTCTTCAGACAATCACAAAACCAAAGAATGTTAAAGGAATTTTACAAATTGAATGATCCAACACACCCATTTCACAGAAGAGAAAATGGAGGCCCAGAAAGTTTAAAGTAACTTAGTCGAGGTCACTTAACTTAGTCAATCTGCTTGCAGAATCAGGACAAGAATCCAGTCTCCTGTGTTCAAGAATACTTTTCTTCAATTCAATGAAAATTGTCTCCACTTTGTGCAAGGCAGTGAGGGTGCTCTGGACCCACAAAATGGAAAATGAATAGTGACTGCTTTCAGGAAACTTGCATTTTAAATGGTGGAAATTAAATTAATTAAAAGAGAGTAGGCTCTAGAAAGTTCTAGGGTGGAACCTGAGGTAAGTCTTTAAAAGTATTGCCCCTAGGTAAAATTCAATTTATTAATTCAATTCAGTAAATATTTGTTAAGTGCCTATCACTTTGTGATAAGTGCTGATTTTGTTTTTAAGGAAGAGAGGCCCTGCCCTCAAGGAATTTACCATACATAACACACAAATGAAAGCTAGAAAAGGGGAGTAGGGAGTGAGGACCACAAGGGGCTTCAGGTGAAGAGGGCAATCCTGCCCTTTATAAAGGAAAGCTTTGAGAGGAGTTTAGAACACTACCTCCAGCCCCTCAATCGGAGAAGAGTGTGAGGGATGTGGGAAAGGGTTGAGTTTTCAGGGCTGAATTAGCAGCATGGTGATGAAATTGGAAGAGAGAATCTTATCCAGGGAGAGGAATACTGTTCTGTGTTCAAATCAACCCCAGTACTTGCTTTTGAAACTTTTTGTAGCTAAGATTATTATTTTTTAATTTTTATAAGATATTTTATTGTATGGCAGAACGAAATCAGAACAAAGACAAGATCAAGCCCTTAAATCTGTAGCTGGCTGGCCTTTACCATAATCTAGATAGAAGTGTTCAGGCAGCTAGGGGGCAGAATGAGTAGAGCACTGGCCCTGCAATCGGGAAGACCTGTGTTCAGAATCTGACCTCAGAGAGTGGCGGTGTGATCACCAGCAAGTTACTTAACCTATGTTTGTTTCAGTGTCCTCCAGGCAGTTAGGTGGTGCAGTGCATAGAGTGCCAGACCTCAAGTCAGGAACACTTATCTTCCTGAGTTCAAATCTCAGACACTTCCTAGCTTTGTGACCTTGGCCAAAAACACTTAACCCCATTTGCCTCAGTTCTTCCCCTATAAAATGAGCTGGAGAAGGAAATGGCAAACCACTCTGTTATCTTTGCCAAGAAAATCCCAAATGGGGACATGAAGAGTTGGAAAGGACTGAAATGACTAAACAACAACAGCAACAAAGAAGTAGTGATTTGATCTCCCTAATTGATGCAGACTACAACCCTGCCATGTTTCATTAGTTGCTGTGGCCAAAAAAAATGTCCATGTCCTCATTGCCAACCCCCTGGTGATGGGCCTCTTTAAAGCTGGCTAGTCTGATCCTTGGACAAAAGGCAGAGCCTGTCACTAGGCCGAAAGTAAGAACCTTTCCAGATTAATAGGATCTGCCAGTGCTTATACTCAATTGCTATAGGTTTTGAAAGCCTCGGTAACCTCTCATTTTTGCCTGGTCTGGTGTGGAGGTGAATCATAATAATGTGATTTTAATGAACATTTCCCCATTGAATTTCTGGACAAAAAGCAATAAAATAGATTGCTATTTTTTGAGAGAAAGAGATGGTGTCTTCCTAGTCTTTAGTTTACCTGCATTTGGTCCCTATGTGGTTATACACTAAAATTTAAGCTCCTTGAGAGTAGGGATGGTTGCATTTCTTTCTTTGTATCTCCAGTTCCTAGAACAGGAACTTATATGCAATACACAGTTTATAGATGGTGGTCAAATTGAACTGAAAAAATTTTAAACCATGAGGGTGGTAATGACACAATCTGGTTATCATTACTTCTTCTTCTGATACAAAATAGTTGTGTGACTTTGGACAAGTCAGCTAAATTCCCAATCCTCTAGATAACTCTCTAAGATTAAGTGGTAGGGCAGCTAAATTGGTACAGTGAATAGAGCGCTAGCCCTGGAGTCAGGAGGACCTGAGTTCAAATCTGGCCTCAGACACTAAACACTTACTAGCAGGGTGACCTTAGGCTAGTCGCTTAACCCCAAAAGCCCTGTCTTCCCCTCTACAAAAATAAAAAAAAAAATAAGATTAAGTAGTGAGGAGGTGTTGCTCACGGGACTTTCTTCATTAAGAAGTTTCCTGTCAAAATGAAACCCCAGGTCCATTCCCTATCCCTAGTCCTCCATATATAATTATCCCCTCTGAGAAGGATTGTAAGAAATTAATTTCTTTGTTCTCTTTAGAATAATTAATCTAACCAAATTTGGAGAATCCACATCTGAGCTTCTCATTCCAACACCGTAAACTACAATCATGTGAATTTTTCCATATAACAATTATAAACACTATAAACTAATGACCAGCATATTGAACATGGACGATTTTGTAGATTTTCAACTGATTCTCTAAAGTTGACCCCCATTTCACAATATTTTCCCCATCCACACATGTCCACAGGTAGCCCCATGAATCCAGAATTTTTTTCTTCTTTTTGGAGGTCAATTGGGGTTATGTGACTTGCCCAAGGTCACATGGCTAGTAAGTGTGTCAAGTGTCTGAGGCCAGATTTGAACTCAGGTTCTCCTGACTCCAGGGCTGGTGCATTTAAACATCCTAGAACCCGGAATTGATTGGTACTTCCCAACGGGGTCATATGGTAGGATACTCTCATAATAATTATTCCAGATTTAGCTTTTGAGCATACTGGTAAGATGCTTCATAATGATTATGCTGATCTCATATGTTGAAAAATCAAACTTGTATGTCAGCATTTTTTTTTTCAGCAAGTAAAGAGGTGGGTATAGCAATTACTGCATTTTCTATTCGAATTCACTATGTTACTGTAATGTTATTTTTTTCCATTTGCAATAAAAGTGTAAGGATTAAACTAATAATATAAAAGTACACTTATCTTGTGCTGTGAGATTAGAATTAACCATTGTCAAAAACTCTTCCTATTCTTCTTAAGAATCTTTTCTTCTGTCTCTGTCCAAATAAAATAGGATTGTGAAAATCACCAGTGACAAGCTCCCTGGTATGTCACCACATAAAGGCTAGCTCCTCTTTACCTTCTTTTAGTATGTAATATTTCTATAAGTTGCCATGATCCAAATCCAAACCTTTTAACTACAGGGGTTAACTCTGTTTGCATGAACCCAAAGTGTTGCTATATTTTTCAAGTTTTGGATTAAAATACATGTTTTATCTCTATTTGAAAAAGTGATAAATAGCTTTACCATTATGTTGGTCACACATCCTCTGATGTGTCTAAGTGGCACATCTAGAAAGGCATGTAGCTAGCTCATTTGAATTCCAGCATCCCCAGAATGTTCTTCCTTGGAAATTATCCACAGTGCCCACATCATACAATTTTCTCTCCCTTTTCTTATGCATATTATAAAATTCATGAAACATTACAACCAATGTAAGGTACTTCTCAGGCAGGCCATGGGTAAACATATGAATAATGTAAGCAGTGAAGTTTACCTGAGTATAAGACCAGATAGCATGAGTCCTTAGGACAGAGGGATACAGACCACATCCTTACAGTTAAGATTTCAGTTTCTTTGCAGTTAGAAAGGGGATAATACCCAAAGAGATCATAGAAGTGGGAAGAAAACCCATATGTATAAAATTATTTATAGCAGCTCTTTTTGTGGTGGCAAAGAAATGGAAATTAAGGGGGTGCCCATCAATTGGAGAATGGCTGAACAAGTTGTGGTATATGCATGTAATGTAATACTATTGTGCTATAAGAAATAAGGAGCAGACAGACTTTATATGTACCTGGAAAGGCTTATACAAACTGATGCTGAGTGAGAAGAGCAGAACCAGAAGAAATTCGTACACAATTACAGACAGAACGTATGTGTGATGACCAACTTTGATAGACTTGGCTCTTCTCAGCGATGTAAACTTATAGGACAAATCCAAAAGATTCATGATGGAGGGTGATGTCTACATTCAGAGAAGGAACTACAGAGTTTGAATGCAGATTGAAGCAAACTACCTGCTCTCTTTCTTTATCTTATTTGGTTTTGTTTCCTCTGTCCCATTGTTCATTCCATAGGTTATAATCCTTTTACCAACCTGATTAATCTCTAATGTGAAAGTATTTACAGATCCTATACTTCATTGTATGCTGCCATGGCAGGGGGAGGGGGAGGAGGGGGAAAATTTGAAATTCAAGGGATTGTGGAACTGAATCTTGTAAACTAAAAGTAAACAAACAAATTAATAAAGACAAGAAAAAAGAAAGGGGATAATAACACCTGCATTACATACTTCCAAGAGGTTATTGTCAGAGATCATGAAGAACCATATATGATGATGCTTTATGAGATCCTCTGTGTCATTGTTGCTGAAAAGCATATGGCTTCCCGGCCCTCAAAACTGTTGTCATCAAATGTATACAGACGAAAAACCAATAAAGAATAAAAGGCATTGAGGCAGCTAGGTGGTGCAGAGAATAGAGCACCGGCTCTGGAGTCAAAAGGACCTGGGTTGGGATCTGGCCTCAGACACTTAACACAAAAACTAGCCGTGTGACTTTGGGCAAGTCATTTAACCCCAATTGCCCTCCAAAAAGGGAAAAAAAAATAATAAAAGGCATTAACCCACCTGAGGCAAATGAGTGGCCTAGATACAAAATGCTCTAGGTTTCAGAAGAAACACCAGACTGGTGTGGTCAGAGACGGTGGTGCCTAACTTGGTTGGATTTAGAGTAATGATAGCTCACATTTATGAAATGCATTAAAGTTGGCAAGATGTCTAACATACATTATTTCATTTTGTCCTTAGAACAAAGCTGAAATATTAGGATTTTGTAATTGTTCTTTTTCAGATGAGGAAAATGAATCTCAGGATGGTTAATGACAACAACAACATAGCCAACATTTATATTAGCCCTCTAATGTTTGCAAAAACTTAACATATATCATCTGACTAAATCTTCACAAAAACAGCATGAGAGTTAGCATCAATTGCTATCCTCATTTGTAGATGAGGAAACTGAATTTCAAAGTGTTTAATAATAAATATCATCTCCAGCATTTCTATAGTATTTAAGGCTTGCAAAATGTTTTACATATATTCTCTCATGTAACTCACCAATTTTTAAGGAAGGTGCTATTATTATCCTTATTTTACAGATGAGGAAATTGAGGAAGACAGAAGTTAGACTACTTAGTATCTTACAACTAGTAATTATTTATGGCAGAATTTGAACTCAAATCTTCCTGACTCCCAATTCTAGCTCTGTCAACTAAGCCATCTAGTAATTGTCTATAAACTAATGAGTATAATGTAGTGTGGGTAGGGAGTCAAACCCAGGTCTTAATTCTAAGACAAGGACTCTCTATCCCCTGGATCTGAGGTGTCAAACATTTTGTGGATGGCTGCATTGGGCCAGAAACACTCTCAAAGGCTGCCTAAACCAGATTAAAATGTAATTTTGGGATATTTAACAAAATTAATAAAATACAAGAAAACAGAAATAACATTACATTAAAAAAATAACTCAACATGTAATCTTCAGGGATTCTTATGTATGGTTTAGTGGCCCCCATTTCTAACTGAATTGGTGTAATGTAATGCCAAGGAAAGGCAACTTCCCAAGGTTCAGAATACCAGCATAGGTGCTCTCCATTTTATTCAGTGACAAACCAAGAACAGAGAAGGTCAAAACATGACATCATTCAAAATACAGCATTTACTAAGTGTGATTAAATAATCTCCAAGTACTACCCCACCCCAGGACCTTCCAATCATTCAATCAATTACAAAGTCCCTGTTCTAAATACTTCTCCACCCCTAGGCTATACCTTCATTTAGTCCAGTCCCTTCATTAATTCATCCTCTGTCTGTAGAACAGTCCTAGAACCCCTGAAAACATTAGCAAAACCCTCTCCCAGGATTTTTGTAAACATACAACAAGAAAATCCTTCTTCAGGGCTTCTGAACCAACAGAAAGGTTCCCAGACCCCTGCAACAACAGCACTGTCCTTCACCAGTGGACAGTATTCACTCTGTCTGCAGGACAGTCTCCAGACCCCTGCAACAACAGCACTGTCCTTCACCAGTGGAGAGTATTCATCCTGTCTGCAGGACAGTCTCCAGACCCCTGCAACAGCAGCACTGTCCTTCACCAGTGGGCAGTATTCACTCTCTGTCTGCAGGACAGTCTCAGGGCTTCTTAACCAAAAGCCAGGTTCCAGGACTTCTTCAACAACAGGACTGTCTTTCACCAGTGGACAAATCTGGCAAAACAACATCAAAACAGTCAGACAAAGTACCAGCAAAACAGCCATGTCTCCTCAGTCCTTGGCAGCTCCGGGGGGCAGGTCTCAAAAGTCCAGGGCAATTCAAAGTGGCAAAACAGCAATTCTCTCAGTCTCTCTCTCAGCCTCCATGAGGTGCTGCTTCCAAAAAAGTTCTTCTGCCTCTCTCTTCTCTCTCCAAATCTATGTCACCAGCTCCTCCCTGTTCAGGACTTTCTTTTCACATCAACAAGTCCATCCCACAGGTGGGATTAACAAGCTCTGGGTTTTAACACAATCAATTTGAAAACCAAGCCAATACAGGGGAATCTTTAATTGCCATTACTATCACAATTGGACACTCTGCTCTATACTAACTATACTGCTCCTCCAAAGACAAAGAATACATAAGATTTGAAGGAAGGCATTTTGGGTAGTAGATATCTTGTGACCAAACATACCCTCGTTTTGGGGGATAGAGAAAAATAAAACAAAAAATTAAAAAAAAAATCTCTAAGAGAGTTAAAAAAAGAAAAACAAGCCTCTTTTCCTCAAACATAATACATATAAAATACAAGTGAACAATTGATCTGGACTAGTGATTTCATCAGTGTAGGGCAAGGTGTCTTAACTTTTTGTGTAATCAAAACCCCCAGGATCGTGTGATGAAGGCTGTGTGCCTTCTTAGAATCAAGATTTTAAATGCATAGAATAAAATAAAAAGAATAACAAAGGAGACCAATCATATTGAACTGCAATTATCAACATAAATAAGTATTATATATACATATATGCATGTGTGTATATATGTATGTGTTTTATACACACACACACACACATATATATACATATTCTGTGTGTGTATACACACACAAACACACAAATATATCTAAATATATTATAAGTTAATGAACCTGAGGTTAAGAATGCTAATATGGACAAATCCTTCAGCAGTCAACATTAGCCATCTAATTTGAACTCTTAGATATCTTTGTGGGATGTGGTGAGAAATTCAAAGACTAGAATATAGTCACACAGCTAATATTTGTCAGAGACACAACTTACATCTTGACCTTCCTCACCCTAACATCAGTACTGCATTCATTGCTCTATGCTATTTCTCAATAGTGAGCTATTTGGGACAGTATATAATTAACTGCTAATATTTGTGGCATGCTCTGTTAGAAGTATAAGAATTCAGACAAGGAGCCAAATGAACACTGGTCTTCCTCTGCTTTTCCATAAGCCTCAGGCCAGCTGATGGCACCCTTGGGCACTGCTTGTCTCTGTTTGAAGCACTCAGAGTTAAAAGAAATTCTGCTCAAGGATGATCTTAGGTGGTATGCCCAGTCTCATTCAAGGGTACAGTGGTCATGGATGTGACAACATCATTTTGATTCTGTATACTATTGGTTTTATAAGTGCAAACTCACATCACAATTTGCCTTTCCCCCAACAACTTTATATCAGCATGGTGAACATTAATTTTGATGTTCATTGAAGTGGATTCCCCAAAGGGCAAATGCTGTTAGGATTTTGAGTAGAGAGGAGAAAAGGTATGAAATAATACAGTATAGAAAGAGAATTAATCATGCCCACGACATGAATTGTCCTAACATCATAGAATCTCAGCGTTAGGAGGGAGTTAAGGGGTCTAGTCAAATACCTATGAGCAAGAATTTCTTTGATAGCATCCCTGAAAATAGTTGTACTGCTCTGTTTAAATAGCAGCAATGACAGAGAACTCATTAGTTCCCAAGGGGGCCCATTCTATTTTTGGACAGCTCTAATGGTTTAGAATAATTTCATCACATTGAATTGAAATCTGCTTTTAAGTCATACATGGCCTGGGCAGTTAACACACTCATACTTCTATAGACATGACATGGGAGTCATGTCCATTTGGCTCTAAGCTGTTGAAAGGGTGAGACATGCTAAGTAGTATAGTGAATAGAGTGCTGAACCTGGAGTCAGGAACACCAGAATTCAAATCCAGTGTCAGACATTTACTAGCTGTGTTAGCCTGGGCAGGTTATTTAATTTTGATCTGCCTTAGTTTCCTCATCAGTAAAATGAGGATAAAAATAGTACCTACCTTCCTGGGTTGTTTTTCTGTGGATTAAATAAGATAATATCCATAAAGTACTGCACACAACTTAAACTGCCATAAAAATTCTAACCATTATTATTATTAAGTAAATGAGGTTTCTGCATTGTGTGTGCAAAGCTGAGGGTTGAGATTTATTGAACAAATGGATGAAAAATCATTAATTACACACTTACTATGTACAAAGTAGTCTGTCAAGGATGAGAGATATAGATAGAAAAATAAAACAAATGTTGCTATACTAATGGGGAGAACACAGAGAAAATTTCAGTTGAAGTCAGATGGAAAAACCCCATGGTCCTTAGGGTTTAGTAGCAAAGTAGATGATAATAAATTGTCTTTACTTTCATTACCACTGAGGGTGGGAATAATAAATATTAATTTCTGATGTCGAACCATTAGACAATGACAAGAATTTTGGCGACAAGGACTTTTGTTTTCTTTCTGGATCTTCAGTAATTTTAGCTATAGTACTCCCAGAAGCAGTTGCCAGGTTCACATTCCCCCAGGGGGTTATTTTGTAGAATGATGATTGTAGTGGACTAGAAGTAGGTCCAATGCTCTGGGAGGTGCTTCCCAAGGCTCATGGGCTTATCTGCTCATTGATAGCAATTGGTGAACAATCAGTATTGGTGGTGGGAAGGAAGGTAGGCCCCTTTTCCACAGTGACTTCTTCCTTTATTTAAACCTGTGGGGTCCAGGTTTGAAGTAGAGTCAGTAGCCTGGTTGACATTACTACTCCCAAGGTTTCCCACGGGTTCATAGTCTTTAACTCTTTCCCATCAGGGTTTGAGGGAAAGTGGTGATTACAGTAATGGGCATAGTTTAACTTGCTTGGTATATGCCACCTCTTCCTTCTCCCTCACAGAGGGAGGATTCAATTTGGTTGGCTTGCTTACTCTACTGGTGGCAATTATGCGGTAAAAGTTGGCCTTATGTCCACAAGACTTGCTTCTCCAGCTAATGGCTGCAGGGGTTGGGATACAAGTAGTACTGATGGCCACCAGGATGCTGTTCAAAGTTCTTTGCTACAGTTTCCTGGGCAGTCTCCATCTGGATCTGAAGTGGTAGATAACGAGGTGTATTGGTTTGACTTGACCAAGACAAACTGACTCCTGTCTTTCCTTACGGTATCTTGCTGAGTCACCAAGGCTGGTTTACCTCTAAGGCAGCAATTATTTGGTAATTGGTAAAGATGGCTGGTGCTTTCTCCATAGGAATTGTTTTCCTGGTTGATGGCTGCAGGAAATGAGCTAGAAAAAATGTATAATTTATGAATCTACTATGCTACTCAGTGCATACAATTAGGGAAGTGTATAAAGTTGACATTTGTTTAGAACTGTCTTTATCAGAGCTTGAAAATCACAGTGTAGAAATGCCCTTTATTAATACATATCAACAGTTTTTGCCTAACTTATATTATGAGAATATTAGATGCACTGATAGCAAATTGTCCAGGATCAGACAGTATCAGAGATGAAGTTAGACCATATCTCTGTGACTTGGCGAGTAGCCCTCACTCTTCAATACTACAAGTGGCTTCTCTTGCTATTAAAATAAGGGGGTGGGGGGAAGCTAGGTGGCACAGTGAGTAAAGCACCAGACCGGGAGTCAGGAGGACCCAGGACCAGAGTTCAGTTCCGGCCTCAGACACTTAACACCCACACAAAAAATCTAGCTGTGTAATCTTGGGAAAGTTACTTAACCCCAATTGCCCTCCAAAAAGCAAAAAAATAAATTAAAAAATTAAGGAGGTGGGGAAATGGTAAAAGTTATATTTTTTGCCTTTGGCAGAAAATGAGCCAGTTTCAGTGTTGTTTTGGCCCCTCAGGGCTAGAGAAACACATTGTGTTAAATATACTTCTCATTGCCAGCATAGAAATAATGCAAATGTTGTAAAATACTTCTAAGTATTTTATAAACTTCATAAACTTCTAAGAGCAAAGCTAAAGGAAGAATCCATCCAGGAAGATTTGTCATGGATGGCATTTTAGAAAAGGAAGAGTGGACACGAAACATTAAATGAGACTGTAACTTCTACCTGCTTTCATGGGATTGATGAAGCAGAATGATAAAAGAGGATGAATACTGTATTTGGAGTGAGGAAGATATGGGTTGAAATTTTATCTCTGATAACTTACAAGTTGCATGATCCTGGACAAGTCACTTAGCATCTATGTACTTCAAGTAATTCCCTATGACTTGAGCTAGTAAGTCATAGAGGAGTTTCAATATACTTTAGTGGAGGGAGTCCCTCAAACTGGGAATTCCCCACACTAATAAAATCATAAAGCTTTCATGTTCATGGGAGTTAGGGATTTCAGGTTCAAATACTAGCTTTGCTGCTGATTATATATATATATATATATATATATATATATATATATATATATATA
>NW_027185698.1:22689424-22783650 GCF_028583685.1 Petaurus breviceps papuanus | reverse complement strand
TATATATATATATATATATATATATATATATATATATATATATATAACTTTGGATCAGCCACTTCATTCCTCAAGGGCTCAGTTTTCTATGCTGTGAAATACACAAATATTCAAATGGATCCATTATGTCCTTGATCTGGGTATTGCCTCAAAAATGCAGATCATGGCCCATTCTTTCCTGACATTCCTTATTCTTGATTATGATCTCCTGTAAGTAGACAACAAGTAAAGGTTTTCCTTGCTTTCTTCAGATATCATGAGGATACCAGTGGTTCACCCAAAATATTCATTTGTCATCTCTAGCCTTTACCATCTTACTGCCCTTTCTTTTCTTGTCATATATGCCTTGATGATATCTTTTATCCAAGTATTTCCTCCTTTGATATCAATAACTAATCACTAGTTTATCAGTTAATAAAGCATTTCAAATTTTTGATTTTCATATTCTCTCCCTTCCTCTAGCTCTTTACCTGGATATTGAAAAGGCAAGCAAATATAATACTCAATATGTGGGTGAAGTCATATGAAGCATATTTCTATATTAAAGTTGTCTTTGAAAAAAAAGTTTTGCTGATTTTATTTTTTTTCACACAAATCTTACCCCATTATCCCCACCCTCATTAACAGAAAAGAAAAAAAAAACAGAATTAAAAGAAAAAATGGGCACACAGCTGGCAACTAGGATAATATCTGTTCAGTTTGGGATGTGTTGAACTCAACATGTTTAACACTAACTTTTTTCCTGCTAAAATAAATGCTTTTTTATAGTTCAATTCAACCATTTATTAATTACTTGCCATATGAAAAAGTGTTAAAGATAAAAATACGGAAGAGAAACTCACTCTTTGCCTTCAAGAAGTTTATCTTCTACTTGAGGATACAATTAAATAAAAATAAATTAAATAAGTATAAAAATATAAAATATAAAAATAAAATAAAAAATAAGCATATTGAGCATTTCTATAGTATTACCAACAAGCTACAAGCTACAATAACTACCTGCAGGAAGAGATAGAAAGAGAAATTCTATTTAAAGTAACTGCAAACAATATAATCCTTGGCAGTCTCCCTGCCAAGACCTACCCATGGAATATATGAAAAAAAAAAAGAAAAATCTCTTCACACCAATAAAGATAGATTTGAACAGCTGGAGAAATATAAATTGCTGGCATCCAAAATGGCGGAGTAGAAGCAAGACCTCTGAGTGGCTCCAGCTTCCACCTTTCCCAATCCATGTAAAAAGGGGACTCTGATCAAATGTTGGAGCTGTAGAACCCAAAAAATGACACAGAAAAACTAACCTCCTGCTGAGGACAGCCCAGCATTGGACAGCACAGTGTTTTGGGACTTGAGCCCAGGCCTGCCTGAGCCAGAGGTTTTGGCCCCAGGGCAGGCCTGAACAGCCATCAGTTGGAGGGACTCCAGATCAGCAGCAGCTGTGGCCCTTTCCAGAATTATCAACACATAGATGGGAAGGACAAAGTGAGAGGTCAGTGCAGTCTGGATTTTGGGACCCAGTAAGTAGGAGTGCATCAGCTTTTGCCCCCAGGGCAAGAAGCTGCTGAGATGCCTGGCAGAGCCAGCCAGCACCACGTGGCAGCTTCAGCTCCCGGCCTGCAGAGTATAGGGGGACCAAGCAACCAGTCTGAGTGGTCATCTCTTTTGCTTTAACAGGCTTAGATCTGGATTGCAGTGCAGGGTGGAGGTCCTGGGGTGTGTGTCCAGGTTGCTAGAGAGTGTGGAGGCCTCAGAGAGGGCACCCATCTAATATCTCTGGCAGCTGAGAAAACCCCAGTGTTTGGGAGGAAAGCTCTCCTGTCTGGCAGCAGAGTCCTACTGTGGCAAAAAGCCCAGGGGTCAAGTGACTGTGGGGCAACATGACCAGGCAAAGGAAACAAAGCAGACAGAAGATTCCAACATTTGACTCCTATTTGGGGGACAAAAAGGAGTAAAGCATGGAACAAGAGGAAAGCAGTGAAGTCAGAACATATGCACCAAAAGCTCCAAAGAAAAATACAGGCCATAGAGGACCTTAAGAAACAGATAAGAAAAGTGGAGGGAAAATTGGGAAGAGAAATGAGAACAATGCAAGAAAATTATGAAATGAGAGTCAACAGCCTGACTGAGGAAAATAAGACCTTAAAAAACAGACTAACTCAAATGGCAAAAGAGGCTCAAAAAGGCAATGAGGAGAAGAATGCCTTAAAAAGCCAAATTTGCCAGATGGAAAAAGAATCTCAAAAGCTCACTGAGGAGAATCATTGCTTAAGAATTAAATTGGAGCAAATGGACACTAATGACTTTATGAGAAATCAAGATGCTGTTAAACAGACACAAACAAATGAAAGAATAGAAGGCAATGTGAAATATCTCATGGGAAAAACCACTGACCTGGAAAATAGATCCAGGAGAGATAACTTAAAATTATTGGGCTACCTCAAAGCCATGATCAAAGTAAGAACCTAGAAATCATCTTCCAGGAAATTCTCAAAGAAAACTGCCTCGATGTTTTAGAACCAGAGGGCAAAATAGAGGTTGAAAGAATCCACTGATCACCTCCTGAAAAAGAACCCCAAAAGAAAACTCCTAGGAATATTATAGCCAGGTTCCAGAATTCCCAGATTAAGGAGAGAATATTACAAGAAGCAAGGAAGAAACAATTTGAATATTGTGGAAACACAATCAGGATAACCCAGGATCTGGCAGCTTCTACACTGAGGGATCAAAGGGCTTGGAATATGATATTCCAAAGGGCAAAGGAGCTGGGATTAAAACCAAGAGTCACCTACCCAGCAAAACTGAGTATCATGTTTCAGGGGAAAATATGGTCATTCAGTGGAATAGAGGACTTTCAAGCATTCTTGATGAAAAAACCAGAGTTGAATAGAAAAATTGACATTCAGATACAAGAAGCAAGAGAAGCATGAGAATGTAAACAGGTAAAATAAATCATAAAGAACTTATCAAAGTTGAACTATTTACATTCCCACAAGGAAAAACAATAATTGTAACTGATGAAACTTTTCTCAGTATGAAAAAAGTTGAAGGGAATATATATATGAGGGTATATGGGCATATGAATAAATATATGAATGTGTGTATATATGTTTACAGGTATACATAGATAGAGGGCACGGGACCAATTTAACAGGAAGGGATGGTACTTAAAAGGTGAAATTAAGAGGTGAGAGAGGAATATAATGAGAGGAGATGGGGAGAGCGAGAAAGGGGTAAGCTATCTCACATAGAAGAGGCAAGGGAAAATGGTTACAATGGAGGGGAAAAATAGGAAGGCAAAAGGAAATGGGTTAACTTTATTCTCATTGAATTTGGCTTGGGGAGGGAATGAAATACACACTAAATAGGGTATCTCACCCTACAGGAGAGTAGGGGGGAAGGGGATGAGAGGGGAGATAATGGAAGAGATGAAAGGCTGGGGGGAGGGAAGTTGGAAGCACCCAGGTTTGAAAAGGGACAGGATCAAAGTAGAGAATAGAACAAGTGGGAGGTGGGATAGGAGGGAGGGAAGTGAGGTTAGTCTTTTACAATATATCTACTATATTATTGTTTTGCATTAGCTACACATGTACAACCTATACTGAGTTGCTTATCTTCCCAGTATGGGTGTGTGACAAGTGAGGAAGGGAATGAATCTGGAATTCAAAGTTTTAAAATCAAATGTTTAAATATATATATACATATATACACATACACATATAGGTATATATTCTATTATTAATACTATTTTCATGTAATTTGGAAATAAGATATACAGGCACTGGAGCATATATATCCACCATGCCCTACTGGAAAAGTCTAAAGGGGTATGGGAGAAAATATGGGAGAGAGAGGATTGGAGGAGGGGATATCCTGGGTGACTGCTATTTTGAGGCGGTGGGCAGGGGAAATACTGGGAGAATATTTGTAACTCAAAATCTGGCGGAAGTGAATGATATAAATAAGAAGTTAATAAAGCATTTGAAAAATGAAAAAAATTAGCATATTAATGTTAAATTTAGGAGATTGAAATTACAGATGACTAATGGGATACAGAAAAGATGTCTTTAGAAGAATATATCTGGATCGAGCCTTGAAGGAACCAAAGAATTCCAATTTAAATGTTAAACCCAATGGTATATTTCATTCTCTGCATCTTTCAGTCAAGTGTGTGACTATCAAGAAGTGGTCTACTATGGAATATATATATTTTGAAAATAATTCTGCATATGATATAGTGGGTAAAATGTTAAATATGGAAACAGGGTGATTTGGATTCAAATCCATTCTCTGAAGCTTACTAGGTGTGTTTCCTTGGGAAGAGAAATTCCAAGGCCAAGTTTCCTTATCTATAAAGTAGGGAGAATCAAACCTATAATAACTACATCGGAATTATTAGTCTCAAATTAATTAATATATGTAAAGTTCTGTGAAAATATTTATACACGTTTTTGCTATTGTTATTATTATTACATTATTATTTATTATCTAAAGATATAAACCCCAAATACAACAATAATGCAGTTTAAAACTGAGAGTTTAAAACTTAATTTATCATTAAAAAAGCAGCTATCAAGTACTACTATCCACAAGGTACTGTTAGTGGCTAGGAATATAGAAAGTTGAAAATGAAAGTCTCTCAGGGGCTTACATTCTATCAGGGGAATCAATATTTACATATATAAAATTATATGAAATAAATACAGGGTTTTATTTGGAGCAAATGTAATAGCTTCAGGTGCAGAGACAGGAGATAGACTATTGGTCAGAAAGAGCATCAAGAAAGTCATTGTGTCTACTTGTAAGCTGAGACTCTTAACCTGAGGTCTGTCATTTAAAAAAAAATGGTAACAGAATTTCAATATAATTGATTTTTTTGTAATCCTATGCATTTTTTTAAATTTATAAATGCTATTTTGAGAAGGGCTCCATGGATATCACAACACTTGTAAGGGTCTCTTCTCTGTCTCTGTCTGTCTCTTTCTCTGTCTGTCTGTCTGTCTCTGTCTCTGTTTCTCTCTCTCTCTCTCTCTCTCTCTCTCTCTCTCTCTCTCTCTTTCTCTCTCTCTCTCTCTTTCTCTCTGTCTCTCCCTCTCTGTGTCTGTCTGTCTCTATCTCTGCCTCTGTCTCTGTCTGTCTCTCCTTCTCTCTCACACACTCACACACACACAGGAGTATGTAAAAGGTAAATAATACTCTCAAGTTAACTTGAGGAAAGATTTTAAAAATACAATGAGAGATGAACAGATAGAGCATTTATTAAATTTTTGCTATGTTGTAGATACTGTGCTAAATTCTAGAGAAGCAATACAAGTCAGATATAGCTAGCCAAGCAGAGAGATAGAACAAAAGAGAATTTCTTAAGTACTTACTGTATTCTAGGCACTCTGCTAAGACTGAGGATACAAATATATGTGAGCAAGATCCATATCTATCCTTAAGATGATTACATTCTAACTGGGGAAGATAATATATAAATTGGAGACAGATGGGAGTTTGGCAGTGGTCATGCATACCATGACATTGTGTGATAGCTTGGAAGTATCATAATAAATGAAAATATAGCAAAAAATCACTTATCAGAGCCCCATATTCCAAAGGCAGAGTCCAGGATTCCACTGACAAACAAATGTCATACATTGAATGGTATGGAGCATGGTATGGAGTTGTCTAGGAAGAGCCTGGGATCCTGATTCAGGGCAATATTAGGCAAAAATTCATTATATGAGACAGGGAACCGAAGGGGGAAGGGTATAGATTTGCGAGGAATAGAAGAGAGATGAGGATGAAGGTCTTTAATTGCCAAAGGGGATTATATTTGATGCTAAAGGTAGTATTAAGTCACAACATTATATGACTCCAAAAATTCAGTAGTGATTTCAGATGGAGTGGAAGCAAAATAAGCAGGGAAGTTTTATTATGCTTAATGGCACCACAATGGCATTATATCAATATTAAATATTTACATACAATGATGGCATATTGACTAAGGACTTAAAAAGTTAACTAAAGTCACTAAGGCATTAACAGAAGATTTTTAAGTATTTTAGAACTTGACTATTATAATGGAAAGCTAAATAGAAAAAGGAATTAAAATTTGAAGTTAGTGTTGATAAAACTAGAATTAGTAGATAAATGTATGGAGAGAGCCAAATGGAAATATTAAATAATATAAAACAAATATTAAACAAGAATATTTATTAAAAAAGTTCATGCTCTAGAGCATAAAGAATTCATCCATAAATGGAGAATGGCAATAATGAAGCATGTGCGTTGCAAATTCTACTCATTGTCAACTTCACTAATATGTATTTTCATGCCAAGAACACTGATTACATCCTATCTAGGTCTAGCAATCCTTTGTTAATTCTATTCATTTCACCCTATAAGTTTTCTACAAGATGGCCACTGATGTATTGGTTGGCTTCCTCACTTTCTTCCAAAGTAAGTATACTTGTAGAAGGCACTAGTTGTTCACCAGTTATCTCTCATCTTCATCATGTTCCAACCGATCTTCTTTTTTAATCATTCATTCCCTTGATGACATCCTTTACTCAGATTGCTCTTCATGGTTTCTTAATGTTTATGTGGGAAAAAAAAAACCTGCTTACATTTGTCATAGCCTCTCTATTTCCCTAGAGCGACTTTTGTATTTTTCAGCTGTTTTATTCATGTCTGACTCTTCTAGACCCCATTCGGGGTTTTCTTGGCAAAGATACTGTAGGGGTTTACCAGTTTCTTTTCTAGCTCATTTTATAGTTGAGGAACTGAGGAAAACAGGGTTAAATGATTTGCCCAGGGTCACACAGCTAACAAGTGTCTGAGACTAGATTTGAGTTCAGAAGATGAATCTCCCTGATTTCTGGCCTGGCATTGTAATTACTATCTCCTAGCTGTTGCCTATCTCCACCCCTGCCCAAGGAATACTCATTTTTAATTCTTCATAAAATTTAGCGTTCCATGACTCATATCCATACAATAATGCTGATGAATTGTTGGTATTAAAATGATGTGCATCTGTTTCTCAGGGAACTTGGAGATCATTACAAGGACATTGCAATTTTTTTCAAAACAAACCACCTGCTTTTCTTCTCCTATTAAATATTGAGTACATCTCTCTGTTCGTCTCCATTGTCAGAGGTACATATACTTGTGGATAAGTTCTATAACTTGTCCATCTAACTATGTTCTAATTTTTATAACAGGTACTGTTAAGTCACTTGGTTTTTCCTACACAGTTTGGTCAAATTATTTCAAGTGGTTACTGATATGTTTCAGGAAGAATTGCAGAGTTCCAGGGTTTGATGCAACCAGTAAGATGTCATCAGCTAACAAGACAGCTGGAGGATGTTACCATTCACTTGGAATTCCTCTTCCCATTTTAATCTGCACTGTGTATTCTCCATGAGAGTGACAAATGCCTTTTCAAACATCTATCTTCTGATGTTATGATTGTCCAATATTGATGATCAGAGGATCTGTTATCTCTTTCAAATAATCTTGATCAATTATAATAAATGAAAAGAGATACCTTTTTGGAAAAAGAGCTTTTAAGAAAGAATATTGCCTAACAAGTGAAATAGTTGCTCATATTTTTAATCAACAAACAGTGACATTTACATCCTGTCTCTGTCTTAATATAGGTTGTCACACATACCTTTCTAATTTCTCATTTGGCAGCTTCTGAATTTCCCCATCATTTTCATCAAGCCTATCCTGATATTTGTAAGTGTTCTGACCCAGATGAACAAATACAGTGACACAAACCAAGTCTCTGAAAGTTGCCACAACTGAAAAATGACTAAGGAAAATGTACCTAAGAGAGCACAAAGCCAATAAGGCAGAGTAAGGCAGGAATTCACCTGAACTCCCAATTTTACCTCCAAAGAATTGTAAAATAATGCCTCAAAATGTATTCTGGAGCAGCAGAATTTATACAATTACAAGATAAAAACAACTTTCTAGCACAAGACAAATTAGAAGGTAGGCAGGAAAAGTCTGTCTTACTTGGGTAAAAGGAGAGTACAGTCCAATGTAGGCAACATTAGAGCAACTCAGCAGTAACCCACACCCCTGCAAGCCAATGGCGAGGCCCTGAGTCCTGGCACAGGTTAGCAGTGAGACCCTGCAGCCCTGGGGCAGTTGGTCAGCTCCCTTGGTCTGGTGCACAGGTGACCAGTCAGACTTTGAGACACAGTTGAAAGAGCCAGTGGTGAGGTTCTGCACCTCCAGTATAAGAAGCTTGTGAAAGTACCTCTTCCAACACAGGAGCAAAAGTCAACTTTAAAAGTTACAAAATATAAAGGAAAATGAGCAAAAAAAGAAAAAGAACCTGACCATAAAAAGTTAATGTGGTGACAGAGAAGAGCAGAACAAACTCAGAAGAGGAAAACAATATCAAAACATCTACATGCAAGGTGTCAATGAAAAATAGAAATAGGTCTCAGGCCCCAAAAGAATTTCTGTCAGAATTCAAAATGGATTTTGAAAATCAAATAAGAAAGGTAGAAGAACAAAATTAAGAAAAGAAATGAGAGTGATACAAAGGAATCATGAAAAAAGAGAGATAATAGCTTGGTAAAGGAAGCACAAAAATGAAAAAAAAATGTACAAAAATTCATTGAAGAAAACAATTCCTTAAAAGATAGAATTGGAAAGGTGAAACCTAATTACTACAAGAGAAATCAAGAAACAATAAAAAACAATGAAAAAATAGAAGAAAATATTAAATATTTCATAGGAAAAAACAACTGACCTGGAAATAGGTCCAGGAGAGATAATTTGAGAATTATCAGAGTACCTGAAAGCCATGATCAAAATCACTTCCTGAAAGAGATCCCAAAATGAAAACTCCAAGAATTTCAGAACTCTCAGGTCAAGGAGGAAATATACAGGCCTCCAGAAAAAAACATTTCAAAATCATGAAGCCACAGTGAGTATTAAAAATAATTTAATGACTGTGACATTAAAGGATCAGAGGGTTTGGAAAAAGATATTCCAAAAATTAAACAAGCTACGATTTCATTCAATAATCACCTATCTAAAGAAACTGAGTATAAACCTTCAAGGGGAGCATGGATATTTAATGAAATAGAAGACTTTCAAGCATTTATTAGGAAAAAACTAGGCCTGAAAAGAAAATTTTATTTCCAAATACAAGACTCAAGGGAATCACAAAAAGTTAATCTGGAAAGGGAAATCATAAGGCATTCAAAAAGGTTAAATTCTTTACACTCTTACATGGGAAAATGATACCTGTAACTTGGCTATTAGAAGAAGCATACATCGACAGAGGATCTGGGTATGTGTTGATTTTGATGGAATGATATAAAAAAAATTAAGGGGTGAGAAAGAGGATGGCATTCAGAGAAGATGAAAGGGAGAGGTGAAATAGGGTAAATAATCTCAAACATAGAGGGTGGACATCACTTGAAATGTACTCTCATTGGAACTGGCTCAAAGAAGGAATTCCATGCACATTTAATAACATACACATTCAATAAGGTATAGAAATCTTTCTTACCCTAAAGGGAAGTAGATGGGGAAGGAAATGCATGATTTTCACATAAAGGATGATACCATAAACAAATTAGGAGAACAAGAATTAGTTTGCCTCTCATATCTATGGAGAAAGGAAGAATTTAAGACCAAGCAAGAGATAGAGAACATTATGAGATATAAAATGGATAATTTTGATTATCTTAAATTAAAAAGCTATTGCACAAACAAAACCAATGCAATCAAGGTTAGAAGAAAATAAAGCTGGGAAACAATCTTTATAGAAAGTATCTCTGATAAAAGCCTCATTTCTCAAAAATATAGAACTTTTCTAGAGGATTATTATTCAGCACAGAGAATAATAGAACAAATATTTTGGGTGATTCATTTACCATTTTTATTTTCCTTCCTACTCCCCAAACTTCTTGTATATATCACCACCATCAATGAATAGCCAGCTCTAGGAAAATTGGACTTTGTTTCTATACTTCAGTAAATAACCTAGCATCATTCATTTAGTGCCTGTTGTGAATAAACTTATATATATATATATTACATATATATATGTGTGTGTGTGCGTGTGTGTGTAAATCTCCTCTTTTAGAATGCAAAAGGGCCCATTATTTTTATCATGTTGGCAATAAATGGTCTTCTTTTTTCTTGTCCTCCCTCTCCCACCTTTTTTCTTAAATATTCTTTGAGGAAATTCAGCTATTGGCATTATCTATGGAATTGCTTCAATGGTATTGAAGTGAGAAACATTGAACTTTAGGTAATTTTTTTTCTGAATCTGAACTTTGATTTGTATAACAGACTTTTTTTTTTACCAGTTACTGTAGTTAAGCTTCTTAAACAAAATTCTTACAATATGAATATTTAATCCAGTATTGTTATTCTAAACCTGTTCCATTTGAAAGTTAAGGTGGATTTTGTACTAATAAATTTTTAAATTTCTATATTAATGCATACAGAAAATACACAGATATCATAGTAATTGTGATGGAAAATGAGGAAGGAATTCCAAACTAAAAAGCCTCACACTTATTTTTTTCAACCCTGGAGCAAGAAAAATCTAACTATAAGTGAATGGAAGTAGAAAGACTCTTTTGAAGTTGTAATATATCTTATGAAATAGTTTGATTTCTCAAGCATATTTCGACTGAAATCAATGTAGGAACATTTGAAGGAAAACTTTCCAAATATTACACATTCATGTGGACAAATTAGTCTTATTTTTTATCCCTATATAGAAGAATTTAGAGAAAACAATGACATCCTCATAGAACTGGAAGAGGTCTTAAATGTCATCTGTTGAACCCTCTATTACTGTATGGATGAGGAGTCTATTGCATAGTATAGAGTCTATTGTATAAAGATGATAAATGACATAACAAGCAAAGTTGGTATTTGTACTCAACAACTGATTGATTTAAACCCAGATTTAGAATTCTTTTAACTACACTGCTCACTCTATAGATGTTTAGACTGTCTGTCTGCATGACTATATTGAATATCTGTTGCAAAAGCTTTTATTAGACACTTTCTCTATTGGGTAAGTATAATTATCCACCAACTATTGCTGTCCCTATTTAAGTGAAGGACAAAGCAATCCTTGGAATATTTCTTTTCAAATTGTAACACATAGAGGTAGATTTACCATGTTATATATGTACATATGTGTGCATATATTTATATACACATGTGTGTATGCATATATATGTATGTATGTATATAGACATGCATAAATGCATGTATATGTCTTATTGCACTAGGAAGGGTAAAACACCTAAATATATTAGCAAATACTGTGGGATTTGAGGATTATATTCCCTTTAATTTCCCTCCAGTGAAGAGAGCCAAAGCATTGGAAAGAATGATATTAAAAAGAGGTTCAAGATAAATAATTTATTACTTATGGAGCAGATATTCAGGGGAAGCATAGTGGGAAATAAGAATGGAGGCAAAGTATGTAAATACTATCTTTTTTCCTCCCTAGAACTTTGGTTTGAATGGAGAAGAGATAAAGGATGGTTTCACAAAGGGTCAAGTTAAGAATAATTTAAAAAAATATATTATGACTGGGGAGACCTGAGTTTGTTTATGAGTAGCTAGGAAGCTGCCTGTGGATATGCAGAACTTCAAAATTGGGGAGAGAAAGAATGATAGAAGTGTCAGTGTTCCAGAAAAGTTAGAAGAATGGGGCCAAGAGTACAAATAAAGGTGTTAGTATTAGCAAGGAGAAAGGCTAACTCTTTCTCAGAGATAGGAGCCTCTGAAGAGAGTCCTCTGTTAAGAGAGAAGAGGGAGAGTAGTAGAAGTGATTTCAGAATATAACAGAAGGTTTTCAAATATCTGTCATGGAAATTACATAGGGAGTGATCAGAGCAAAGTGAAAATATTAATATATACCTTCCTGATAGTGGCTGACATAAATTTGAAGTGAATGCATTCAGCACAGTTGCATAACTTCCTCATTTTTGCAAGACACATTGTGATTTGTGGGATAAGAAGAAGGATTTCCTTTCCACCCATCTTTGCCCACTAACTGGATACTTGATAGGGTCAACTTTTTATGAGTTAAGGATTACTCAATAATCAAGCAAACACAAATGCATTAAGACAGAGTTTAAGTACCTTATTGATCTACACCAACTTTTTTATACTAACTCTATATAACCTCATTGGTGTCTCACTTTTCCATCCTTCAGTACCACTTTTAAACCAGTTTCTGACATCATTTTTTTCTTCTATTTTTTTCCCACAAGAGATTAAGGTCTCATCTCTTTCATAGGATCAAATCTGGAAAAGACCTTAATGATCATTAAATCCTGAACTCTAATTTTGCATATCAAGAAACTGAGTCACACTGAGGCAAAGTGACTTGCTGAAGGTTACACAGCTAATAAATCTCTAAAATGTGATTCAAATCTATGTCTTTATGACTCCAGGTCCAGTATACCACCCTTCACATCACAGTTCTCCTCTGCTTTATAGAACAAAAGATTGCTAAAAGGATTAATTCATCCATCCATGTCATAGAAACAAAATGTCTGGAATCAAGTTCTAAACTAAGGTGTATGTGGTTGGGAGGTAGATGTGTTTGGAGTGGGTTAGGGAAAAAGATAATGAGAGCTATTTTGGACATGTTGAGTTTGGAATGTCTATGGAATCCTATTTGAAGTGGCCAGTAGATGGTCATCACTAATAATGAATCTCAGAAGAGATTAAGAATGAGTATGTGAATCATTTGCAATGAAGTCATTTGCATAGAAATGCTAATTGACCAAAATGGGAGACAAGGAGGCCACTGAATTAACAAGCATAGAGAATAAAAGAGAAGAGGTCCTTTGACAGAGCCTTGGGGAACAATTCCTCAGTTAGTTGATATGATAGGGATGACAAATCAGAAAAGGAGGCTACAGTAAAATTGGAAGTTGGGGGTCTAAATTTTGAAGATTCTTGACAGCTAGGTTAAAAAGTTTTTACTTTATTAAAAAGCAATGGGTTTTATTTGACAAAAGTCATGGAAGGTTTTTAAATACATAATGAAAACAGATGACCAGATCCATAATTTATGAAGAGTATTCTGGCCTTCGGGTGTTGGGAGGAAGAAACCATGGTTTCTGGAAGATGAAGGAGAAGACTATTGCAACAGACCAAGCAATGAAATCCTTTGCTTTCATGGTTACAACATGAATGAGAAAAGAGGAGTGAATAACAAAGGGTACACTAACAAAATTGAGATAAGACTGAGAAAAGTTAAGTCCAAAATTAATAGCAATCTCTGCTGATGTAATTCTTCACATTTTAGAAGAGTTCTCATTTTTTCCCCACAATAACTCTGTGAATTTGATATAGTATCATGTATATTTTACATGTGACAAAATGGAAGCCCAAGGTATATTGTTAATAATTTAGAGAGCTGTATCTCAACATCATTCTCCCTAAATAAAAATTCAGTGTTTTTTCCTCATTTCCCAGATTTCTCCACTATCATTGCATGTGATGAAGATAATAAAGTATAAGATAAAATGGACAAATAATTCAAGACCCAACAGGGTGTGATGAAAAGTTTTAGACTAAGATGTAAATTGTTGGATAGCTTTTAAACTATTTAAGATCTGTTCATTGTGGAATATTTCACAGGAAATAAATTCATTATTATTCTAGCCAGATACCTGTTAGCATGATTATATTTTACTTTATCCTTCTAGATTTCAGCTCTCTGTGGAATGTCTGACTATTTGTTTGACAAGGTATTTTGGCAGTGCCCTGAAAAATTTAATAGTTGAACATGTGCAATACTGAGATCCTTTCCTCCTATTAATGGAAAATACTAAATAGGAAAAAGTAGCAAGTTCCATATCTGAGAAAAATGTAACTTAAAAAATTATTTTGCAAGATGGTTTTCTCATTCATTTAGATAAAAAGGATGTGGGTTTATGCTATATATTCACATCTGATAAAAAGCAAGATTGTGTTTTAAAATATCCTCTTTTAGGCTATTTTTGACCAGGAAAAAGGATCCATTACCATTTTGGTATGATTAGTATTTTTTGTTTTGAATGTCTTCCTTTATGTTCATTCCAAAGGAAGTTGCTTGGCATCCAAGGAATTAACAATATAGCCAATAATAGATGTCATCACTTAATAAATCATCTCTTATATGTGGTGAAAAATATTGAGGAGTAAATAAATTCTCCCATAATCTGAGGGAGAAATAATTCCTTTTGGGGAGATCAGAAAAATCTACATAGTAACATTCACATCTGACCTGGGCTTTGAATGCTTGGTAGCATTTTAATAGGTAGATATGGGTGGGGGATTCATTCCAGAATGAGGGGGACCTTTTGAGGATATACACAAAGGTAAGAAAGGCAAGACACATTTAGGAAACTACAACTAGACCAGTTCTATGAATTCTTTTTTTTTTTAAAAGCAATTGGGTTTAAATAACTTGCTTAAGGTTACACTGCCAATTATTTTGTGTGGGTGTTAAGTATCCGAATCCAGAACCAATCCCGGGTCCTCCTGACTCCAGGGCGGTGCTCTTATTCACTGCGCCACCTAACCACCCCGAGTTCTTTGAATTCTTAAATACGATGTATACATGACTGGAAAAGTAGGTAGCAAAATCCAATGGCAAAGACCTCAACCACAACAACAACAACAAAAATGCTTAATTAATTTTCTCTTTGCATCTTCTACTTCTCAAACATTTGAATGTAGATTATTATCAAATATTCATATAACAGTAAGCTGGTAGGGATTGAGACACCAAAAACCAAAACAAAACAAGTACAACAACACCCTTAGGCTAAAAATAATCACTTGAATCTAAGAAGACAAAATGAAGCAAGACAAGCCTATGTCAATCACAATATGGATCTATGATAGTATCAAAGCAAATGTAAAGCCTTACACAGGGTGAATACAAGATAGGCGATTTCTGGGTTATTATTTTTAGGGAAAGAATTTATAGGTTTTAGTGGACATCAAATTCAATATGATTTAACAATGAGATATCCCACAAGTGGGGTGTATGGAGTGTTAGAGGATTTGCACCTCTGGTATGAGGATGTGCTGAGCCCTTTTTCAGGGTTGCTTATCCACCTTTGGTGTCTACTTGTCACTCAACTCTCACCTGTGGTTCCAAGAAGTTGTAGCATGCACAGCAACCATGTCCTGTTAAATCATCTTGGCAGATGGGCTAAACCAGGTTAAGAATAACCAAGGGGCCTCAAGCCCATTGGTGAGTTAGGGGGATGTTTGCCACAAATATAAGAAGACTTCCTCCAGCAGAATAGGTGGATGAGAACAATTTGCTCCAATGGTCATGCAGGTTGCTGAAGTAGGTGCTATGGCATTCTTAGAGCTTGGTAAGACATCAAGGATGCCAAGGTCATCCCCTGCATCTGGGACCATTGACAGTCCTCCTGACTTTCATCTTGTCAATGAACTTCAGTGATTTTGGAAGAAAAAATGAGGCTGATGTAGGGGATTTGGAAATATACTAGTTAGCAATTTGTTACCCTGAAGTAGAAGGACTGCCTTGGGTAATAATGACTATCCCTCAGGGAACATTTATTTGCAGGCTAGCTATGATGATGGAGTGATAGATTATGTTGCTGTTGCTATTGATGATTATGATGATGGTTTTTGGTGATTGTAATGATGTCATTCAGAGATATGACACAATTTTTTGATAATCATGCATTGTGGGAAAGTGAAGTGGAAAAAAGGATTTATCCTGTACCTACTATTTGCCCTGTTTTACAAAAAAAAGTCTCATTATATATAAAACTGGTCAGCTTTGCCACAATCCAAGTATTTTAGACATTGCTGAAGAAGGCTACAAGAGACATTCAATTTCATACTACTATTATTTTTCTGTCATGAGAGATGTCATGTCAAACATGCCAGAAATAATATGATCAACAAGAACAAGAAAACTGATTATGGTAGAAACACAAGCCCCATCCCCTCTCTGAGTCTGATTTTTCTCACCTATGAGGGCATTTGAGTAGATGTCCTTCCTCTATGATCCCCTCCTTCCCTCAGGTTGTATATATAGTTTTTGTGAAAGTATAAGAATCCATGAATATGCTTCCAACTTAAATACTGTTTTTGAAGTAGTAAATTTCTACAGTTGGTTTGTATCAACAAATTAAGTCATTGCTTTCCATAATCACTCAGAGCCCTCATAAATATCATCATATTTTTCTCACTTTTCAGTTGTTAGTCATCAAACATCCATTCACTTCATTATTTCTTGTACTGGAATTGGTGATAAATCCCTGTGTTTAATTTCCCCCAAACTTTCTTAGCTCACTGGGGTCTGAACACATTGAGACGGCTCCATAATTAGGTTAAGTAGAACCACAGCTGGTGGTGAAGGAACTGCTCCCTCCTATCTCTCCCACTTTTTTATTACTTTCCAAAGAGTTAGGAATAGGTTTCCTCTCCTTACCTTTTGAAATCCAGCTTAGAGTCACCCCACAGCATGAAGCCCTAGGAGAGGCAGCAGAATTTGCCATCTGGTAAGAATATGTTGGAGAACCTTCAGCTATTTTATTTCAACAAAAGTAAAAATAAAAGTCTATTAATTCAGCTCCTTGCTTGGCTGAGAGAGGAATTCCACCAGCCTCAAATTGTATCTGGTTTACTACATGTCTGGCTCTAATATGTACAATGAAAGCCAGACAATTTGGATGAAAATATTGTTCCTTTCTGAGCTTTCAGCAATTGGAGCACAGAATTGTGTTATTCATTCCTTAAATTTATAGTCCTTCCCTCCCATGTCTCCACTGCATTGATCTGAAACCCACAGTCTGTTTATTTGGGTTGTTTCTTTGATGGTGGCATAAGGACTAAATATCTCCACGTGAAAAAGAAAATGGTGGTTGAGGCAGTGCCAAGCTCAGCAGCACATCTGTTGGGTAGAACACTCCACACATCCCAGAGCCATGCCAGTCCACCATTGCTTGCACTGGCTATGTCTAATAACCAGGGCCAGAGAGACATTAGGGCACTCTTATCTGTACCAGGCATTCAAAAACTTAATAATATATATTTAACACTCCTGAATGAAATTTTGAATTGGCTTATAATTAGTTTGTATGTTTAACCCCTGTCCCACCCAAAGGTCATAGAAATATTGGATATCAGTTGGAAAGATCCTAGGGACTAATTAGCTTAAGGTGAATATAAACAGGAATCTTCTCTGCTATATCACTAACTAGTATTCATTCAGCTCTACTTGGAAGCCTTCAGTGATGGGGAACCCACCATTTCCAAAGGCTTCTTATTGCACTAATAGACAGTTCTAGCTCGTTATATGCTTTTTCTTCTACCAATCCACCAAGTGCCTCTTAGCATCTTCTGCCTATAATAACCGTGGGGATCAAAGAGAATTGTCTAATATTTCTTTTACATGATAATCTTTTAAATAATTAGAGACAGCTCTCATTCTTCATCCCAAACTTTTATCTAGGCTAAAACTCCTTGATATAATCCATATATACTGCTCTTTTCTTTTTTAATTAAATTTTTTATATTTATTTTTAGTTTACATGATTCATTCCCTTTCTTTTTTTGCGGGGGGGAGAGGTTAACAAGCTTACTTTAATCAATCAAACATATACCATTTACCTAGTTCAGGGGAAAAAGGTCAGCACCCCTTACTTAAGAGTATACAGACAGTAATTACAAGCCAGAGAAACAGATCAATCAGACAGGCCTTCAAACTGTCCAACCATTACATCCATACCTAATCACAGTTACCAGAGAGGGAGCATCAACATCTGGGTTTTTCAAAGCCAGGGGGCTCTCAGCGGCTGCCCAGTCTCATCTGGTCAAATCACACAACACTTCTCAAAGTGAGCCCCCAAACAAAGTCTCACATCCGGGATTATATAGCCTTCTCCTGGGTCAGAGAATGTAACAACCCTCTTGACCCACTGCCCAACCACAAGGTGTGTTCCTGAAAAACAAGCCTCCCACCACAGGCTCAAAGTGCACTTAACCTAGGGAAGATCTTAAAAATTTACATTCCTATAACATTTGGCCCCAAGAACTTTCATGCCCATAGCATAGACAATTTACATTTGAATTAGCACTAAACATCTCTTAGGTCACATTTTCAAGATACATAACTAAGTTTCCAAAGTGGCCACAGGGCCTTAAACAAACACAAAGTACATTGCATTTTCACCTCAATTCAAAATAAGTGTCCAAATAAAGTTCTTTCGAGCAGAGGGGGGTGTTCTTCCCCTCATACTGTTCCAGCCCCTGCTCCCAAGTTCTGAGGGGCAGCTGGGCAACAAAACCAATAGTGTGGGGTCCTTGGGGGTCCATGGCACTTCACCCTATTCACCACAGACACAAGTCCCTCCTCCCCTGGGTTAGAAACTGTAGTGCAGCAAGAAACACATTCAGTGCCCCTGCTTTGCCACACAGTCCTTATCTTGTCCTGTGGCTGAATTCCAAACTCCTGGTTCCTTCTCCTCCTGAAGGCGGCAGCTGCTCCTGGCTTCTGCTCAGGTCCCATTGCAGGCAGCTGACCATTCCTTCTCTCAGCTCAGCAAAGTCAGCATGCCAACCATTCTTCTCTCCTGTTCCATGGCTCCACAGAGTCACAGCTACCACAACTGGGAAAAAAAAACCGATTATCCCAGTCCCCAAACTTTCCTTTTACTCTGCAGATCCTGTTCTTGACGCCATTTGTAGCATCAAGCACCCCAGCATCCCCAGGGTGGCTGCCAACACAGGTTCTTAGATATGCTTTGCTAAAGGAAAGCAATTCAAAGTTAGTTAACAAGCTTACTTTAATCAATCAAGCATATATAGTTTACCTAGTTCAGGGGAAAAAGTTCAGCACCCCAAACTTCAGAGTATACAGACAGAAGTTACAAGACAGAGAAACAGATTAAGCAGATAGGCCTCCAAACTGTCTGACCATTACAATCATCCATACCTAATCACAGTTACTAGAGAGGGAAGCATCAACTTCTGGGTTGCTCAAAGCCGGGGGACTCTCAACAGCTGCCCAGAGTCTCATCTGGTCAAATCAAACAACACTTCTCAAAGTGAGCCCCCTAGATCATTTATTTCCACAAGTTTTTGAGTTACAAATTTTCTCCCCATTTTTTTCCCTACCCACCACCCCTAAATAGCAATCTCACTGTATACCCCCTCCCCCAATCTGCTCTCTCCTCTATCTCCCCTATACCCCCTCCAACATTCCAGTAGGGCAAGATGGATCTCTATACCCCAGTGCCTATATATCTTATTTCCTAGTTGCATGTAAAAAGGAATAATAATAATAGTTTTAAGCATTTGATTTTAAAATTTACAATTCCAGATTCTTCCCCTTCCTCCCTTGTCACCCGCCTTACTGGGAAGATAGGCAATTCAATATAGGTTGTACATGTGTAGCTACACAGAACATTTCCATAGTGGATATATTGTGAAAGACTGACTATATTTCCCTCCATCCTATGCAACCCCACACTTGTTCTAGTATCTACTTTGACCCTGTCCCTTTGAAAAAGTGTGTGCTTCTAATTTCCCTCCCCTCCAACCTGCCTTCCCCTCCATCATTCCCCCTCCCATTCCCTTCTCCCCTGCTCTCCTGTAGGGTGAGAAACCTATTTAGTGTGTATGTCATTCCCTCCCTAAGACAAATTCAATGAGAGTAAGGTTGACCCATTCCCTTTTGCCTTCTTGTTCTTCCCCTCCATTGTAATGGTTTTCCCTAGCCTCTTCTATATGAAATAATTTACCCCATTCTGTCTCTGCCCATCTCCTCTCATTATATTCCTCTCTCACCTCTCAATTTCACCATTTAAGTATCATCCATTCTTATTCAATTGGTCCTGTGCTCTCTGTCTATGTATATCTGTACACATATATACACACACTCACATATACCCTCCTACATAGACATATATGTAAGTATACATATATGTTATATATACACATATACATATACATTTATATTCCCTTCAACTATTCTCATATTGAGAAAAGTTTCATGAGTTAAAATTATCATTTTCCACGTAGGAATATAAATAGTTCAACTTTGATAAGTTTCTTATGATTTCTTTTCCCTATTTACCTTCTCATGCTTCTCTTGCTTCTTGCATCTGAATGTCAAATTTTCTATTCAACTCTGGTTTTTTCATCAAGAATGCTTGAAAGTCCTCTATTTCATTAAATGACCACATTTTCCTCTGAAACATCATGCTCAGTTTTGTTGTGCAGGTGATTCTTGCTTTTAAACCCAGCTCCTTTAACCTCTGGAATATAGTATTCCAAGCCCTTCAATTCTTCAAGGTAGAAGCTGCCAGATCTCGTGTTATCCTGATTTGTTTCCATAATATTAAAATTGCTCCTCTCTAGCTACTTGTAATATTTTCTCCTTGTTCTAGGATCTCCAGAATCTGGCTACAATATTCCTATGAGTTTACTATTTGGGATCTTTTTCAAGTGGTGATTGGTGGATTATTTCAAGCTCTATTTTGCCCTCTAGTTCTAAAACATCAGGACAATTTTCCTTAAGAATTTCTTGAAGGATGATTTCTAGGTTCTTTTTTTTAATCATGGCTTTCAGGTAGTCCAATAATTTTTAAATGATCTCTCCTCGATCTATTTTCCAGGTCAGTGGTTTTTCCAAGGAGATATTTCACATTGCCTTCTGTTTTGTCATTTGTTTGGATCTGTTTAATAGTATCTTGATTTCTTATAAAATTACTAGCTAACATTTGATGGAACCTAATTCTGAAGGAATTATTCTCTTCAGGGAGCTTTTGAGATTCTTTTTACATCTGGCAAATTTGACTTTTTAAGGCATTCTTCTCCTCATTGGCATTTAGAGTTAGTCTATTTTTTGCCTATTTTGCCATTTCAGTTAGTCCATTTTTTAAGGTGTCATTTTTTTCAGTCAGGTTGTTAACTCACTTTTCATGATTTACTTGCATCATTCTCATTTTTCTTCCCAAATTTTTCTTCCATTTCTCTTATTTGGTTTTTTTAATCCTTCTTATGCTCTTCTGTGGCCTGTAACCAATTCATATTTTTCTTGGAAGCTTTTTGGTACAGGAGTTCTGACTTTGTTGTCTTTCTCCTGTTCCATGCTTTGATTCTTTTTGTTGCCAAGAAATGAATCTAAGTTTTAATTGCTGTACTTGCTTTGCTTTCTTAGCTTGATCATGTTGCCACTCAATTACTTGACTTTTGAGCCTTTTGCCGCAGTAGAACTCTGCTTCCAGAGAGGAGAGCTTTGTCCCAAATTGCTGGGGTTTTCTCAGCTGATGGAGCTATTATTTGGGAGCCCTCTCTGAAGCCTCCACCCACTCTGGCATGTGGTCATGCACCCCAGGACCTCCACCTTAGTCATCAATCCAGAGCAAAGCAGGTTATAAAGCAAGAGAGATTACCCCTAAGACTGGTTGCTTGTTCCCCCTACAATCTGCAGGCCAGCAGCTCTGAAGCAGCCTTGTGGAGGCAGCCTCCAGGGGCCGAGTCCAGACTGCACTCCTGGACTTCCTGTTCTCAAAGTCTACACTGACCTCACACTTTGTCTTTGCCATCCCTCGGTTGATAATTCTGGAAACTGCCAGAGCTGTTGGTGATCCACTCTCCCAAAGTCCACTACAGGGTCGGGGCTGCCCTGAGGCTAAAACTGTGAGTTCACAAGGGGATTGGCTCTGCTTGCAGCCTGCTGAGATGGACCCTTCCTGCTGGCCAGCCAGGCTGCCTTCACTGGGAGGTTTTTTTTCTCTCTGCCACATTGTGGGTTCTGTAGCTCTAAAGTTTTTTTAGAGTCATTTTATAGGTATTTGAGGTGGTTATGGGGGGAGCTCATGGACTTTTCCTGGTTCTACACCACCACATTGGTTCCACCCCCCTCCCCAAACCTGCTCTTTTCCTCACCATCCTGGTTGTCTCTCTTTGAGTGTGCTCCAATGTGTTAATGTCCTAGCTGAAATGTAGCACCTAATACTATTCCCAATGCATGACCAGGGTAGAATAATAAAGACTATCATATTCCTGATTCTGGAAAGATGAATTCTGCTCAAGTCTAAGTTCATATTAGTGATTTTGGCAGATAATTCAGTCATTCAGTCAAAAACATTTATTAAGCCCTTATTATATACTAAAAGCACTGTGATTATTGCTAAGGTTCAAAAAAAGAGTTAAAAGACAGTCCTTGACCTCAAGGAGCTAACAATCTAATGGACATTGTTAACTCACATATGGAGCTTGTAGTCCACTAAGATTCTCAGGGCTTTTTCCGCCTAAACTCTCTTAGTCCCAAGTTCACCATTCCATACCTCTTCATTTGATGTTTTGAACTATAGTATAGGACTTCCCACTTATTTCCATTCAATCTCATCTTAATGCATTTTTTCCATTCAGTGAAGATATATTTAAATCTGGACTTTTTTGTTTAACACATGAATTATTCCTCCCAATTTTATATCATCAGAAAATTCAGTAAGCATACCATCCCTGCGTCCATCTAAGGCGCTGAAGAAGTATCAAAAGTTCAGGCAAACAAGCTTAATAAGTATAAATACATTCTCTGTGTCAGGCACTGTGCTTAGTTCTGGGGATACAAAGAAAGGTAAAAACAGTGTCCCCTAAAGCGGCTCATAGTCTAATGAGGATGGAGAGCAATGCTAAGTTATATAGTATACGCCATAGGGAAATGTGGAAAGACACAGGATTATGGTCAGCAAAAAGGGAATTTTAGAGGTCATGGACGGGGTGAGTAGTAGCAGGATCAAAAGTAGAATACTCTGTGTGTAGTAGCTAAAGCAGGATGTAGGAGGGGGTTGTGGAAAACGAACGAGTAAATTAAGGAACTGGAAAGTTAGAGTGTTTGAGGAAATATCAATATGTATGTCAAAGTCCCTTTTTACAAGGGCAGGAGTTGGGGAGGAGAAAAATACCTTCTCCTTATATGGAGGTATGACTATAGTCTATACTAATACCCTTGCTTACACGTTTATCTTCTTTGATCTTAATATAAACTCTGTAAAGAAGAAAAGGCAGACCTTATTCTGATTATTAAGGAAAGACTATGACACAAACTCTGAAAGCGACTACATTAGTGCTAAAATCAGAGAAAGGCAGAATTTAATTCAATATTAAAATGCATACTCTTTTAAGAATTAGAGATTCCTTAAAAATTCTGAGGTAGTGAGTCCTTAGTCACAAGGAGCTTTCAATTACAGACTGGTTGATGACTAGGCTAGGACTCTGTGCAGCTGGTTAACACCAGGAAGGGATTGATAAGCTTCTATAAGCAGATTCGTGTAACATCCTGTCTACATCTCAGATTCATCAAACCACATTTGGATTACTGAATTCAGCTCTTCATTGAGGAAAGACATAGAAAAGTTTCTTTAAAGAGTTTAACTGGGGGAATAGGTGAAAGGCATTGAGAACATGTCATACATAAATGTTGCTAAACTGAGGACACACTGTTTTGTTTGTGGGGTAGGGCAAGGGAGAGCTAAATGATCATCATCTTCAAGTATTTAAAGAGTTGTCCTACAGAAGGGGTATCTGACTTCTTTTTGAACCCAGAAGACAGAACTGAGAGCAATGAATGGAAGTCAAGGAAAAAAAATGTGAGTAATTAGAGTTAACCAAGAGTCAATTTATCAGCAATTGCTTTGATTGACTTCACCTCCACATTATCATCATGTATTGCCCCTATACTTAGCTCTGGATAAGCCAATCAGGAAGCATCATGGAAATTACTTCAGTTTTGATACTCTCACCTCATCAGTACCCTCAGTGACTTATGTCCCTCTAATTGGGAGAATGGAGTGTAGAGAAAAAAAAAAAACCCTTCCACAGACTCCCTTCACAGAGAGCTAAAATCCCAGTCATCTGTTCATTGGCCACCAGCAGCTGGGGTCTGCTTGGTTTCAATTCCACAATCATCATCATGCCCCTTTTCTAGGTAGACTCTGGCACTCCCTCCACTTTTCAGCTTTCTTTTGTATACTGTCTTCTCAAATTAGATTATAAGCTCTTTGACAACAAGGATTATCTTTATTTTTCTCAATTGTATACCCAACACTTAGCATAGTGCTGGGCACAAGGAAGGCACTTAATTTGTATCATATCCTATGGATTGCCTCAGGAAGTAGAGGTTTCCTTCTCACTATAGGTCTTCAAACAGAGCCTGAAGAAAGACTTGTCTGGTATAAATAATGGACCAGACTACATGACTTCTAGAGTCTCTTTCAACTAGGAGATTCTGTGATTCTATAACACACAGAATGACTGAATCATCTGTCCAATCTGTAGCTAAATAAGGATTGATTTTTACTATTATTTTTTTCTTAAATGTTGAGTTCCAAATTCCCTCCCTCTTACTTGTCTCTCACCCATCCATTGAAAAAGTAAGCAATATGACATCAATTAGACATGTGAAGTCATGAAAAACACATCCATATTAGCCATGTTGGAAAAAAATTAAAAACAAGAAACATAGAAAGTGAAAAAAGTATATTTCAATCTACACTCAGTTCATCAGGTCTCTCTCTGGAGGTACATAGCATTTTTCATCATAGGTCCTTTGGAATTGTCTTGAATCATTGTATTGACCAGAGAAGTTGTCTTTCACATTTAATCATCCTTACAATATTGCTATTACTGTGTACAATGTTCTCCTGTAAACATATTTCTTGTACACTATTCTTGACAAGTGGTCATATAGCTTTGACAAGAAGACCCTCAGTGATAGGGAATTATTATCACCATTTTTAAAGATGAGAAAACAGGATAAAAGTTAGTCTTTCTTCCCCAAGGTGACACAGCTACTAAGTGTAATATTCTTTCTACTCCAAACTTAATGTTCTTGCTTTATCTTTTTATGGATTTGCTTTCTTTTCCCATAGTCTCTGTTGCAATTCTTCACGTGCATCTGGCATATAATTAATACTCTCAGAAAAAGGAAGAGACAGGGCAGAACAAACCTTGGATATCTAATGGGTAACCTGGCTTATTGATTCAGCTGAACTTCTGGAACTACCTGACTTCCCTGGCTTGCTACTACTGACATTTCATTCCCATCAGATGTTCCTAAGGACTGTCTCCTAAAAAGCATTTTAAACATTCACCTCAATCCTGGCATCTCAATTTTCAAGAAGTTTTATAAGGGAGGTCTAGATGGCCACAGTTTAGCAGAAAAGTGTAACTTTATAGTTTCAATAGCTTGAACTTATTACCATTTTGCTCCAGAATTATTCTTCAATTGTGCCTGGTTTGCCGATTGGGAATCCCCTAATAAATATTAAGCTACTCTAGAGCAAACATTTCAGTGGCATGCCCTTCTTGCATAAATGCTGGAACTCTCTAAGTTCAGCCACAGAATGTCAGACAAATAAAGGAGATTGAGCAAAGAATTGATATTGATCATTCCATTCAATATACTTCATTGTTATACTACCTGAATCAACTGCCTATTCTTTCTGCCCCATGCACCAAAGAAATGTTCATTTTATTTAACCTATTTGCAAAAAAAAATCCAATTTAGATTATTTTCAACTCTCCCCAACATGTTCCTAATATTAAGTACTGTATTAAAATCTATAACATTAATTTGAGGAGAGAAAAATACACCAACCATGGAAACTAATGAAATCTAAACTCTTTCATTTTCTTAGGAAAAGCTACAAAAAGGAAGTGATAAAAATCCCATTTCCAACAATGTTTCTACTAAGGGTATGATAGATTAAATATCACATTCTTCTGTGTCTAATTTTTAAAACACATATAAAATATTTATGAATCTTTACTTAAAATGGTTTCTAAAATAGCATGTTTCAGAAACATTAACTGAGGTATTGTTTTAATGGAAATTTAGAGAAGCAAAAACAGAGGCAAGCAAAATATATCACAACCCAGAGGAAACAAGTCAATTTCAGGGTCAAGGATATAACCAATCATCTCGATTTTTTCATTGTAAATTTCATAATTAAAGTTGCTTTCAGTCAGAAAAATAAAACTGGATGAAAATATCTCTGTTTCAGTAATCCCTTGGAAAAATGCTATATTTCTGAAAAAACACTATTTTGCCTGACTATGAGTTAAAAACAAGAAACACAAATTTCCATAAATTCTGTGACTCTTTAAGTTGGAAGGGGCCTTAGAGATCTTAGTGTAGAAGTCCTAAAGTTTTCATGAATAGATTTCAAGGGGCCAATGAACTTAGATGGGCCAAAATTACATTTTTATTTTTACTAAAATTTGAACAAAAAATTTAGCCTTTCAATCAACAATTTCAAAACATTTATTTTGGTTTCACTAGGCTGCCAAAGGAATCCATGATAAAAAAGGTTAACAATCTTGGAATCTAGATCTCTTGGAAACTTTACGTATAAAAGATGTTTCTATATTTTGAGTCAATGATATTTTTTATTGTAATGTATTAAATATCAATGCATAGCTGGACATTTTAAGAAAGATGGAATTTTTCTCCAAGGGGTTACTGAAATGTGTGAGACTTACCAGACATCTCTTATTTCTATTTATTTTTTCTCATCAAACATGCCTTAAATATTTTTAAAATATGATGATGTATCTAGGTGCTTGGTTTTTCTTCTTGACTATAGTTTTACCTCAGTTTGGTCCTGGGAAATCTTCTTACTTTGTGCCCTATTTGGTCCCTTAGTCCCAGAGTAGTTTTGGGTACTGACAGGTTTTCCTGAGAAGGATGGGATAGGAATTTCAGCATTTCACCAAAGATACATTTCATGTTCTCACAATCTCTGGAACTCAGACAAAAACACATGTTTGGGAGTCAGAAAGCCTAGGTCCAAATACTTCTTCTATGTATTACCTGAGCTTTGTTGAACAAATGGATTAATCTCCCCGGGTCTCAGTTCCCTTACATATAAAATGAGGTTATTTACATATATAATTCCTAAGTTGTCTTCCAACTTTAAAATCCATAATGTCTAGTATGAGAGATACCTATCTACACAGGTAGATTTTAAATCAAATCTTCTGTCTGTCTGTCTGTCTGTCTCTCTCTCTCTCTCTCTCTCTCTCACACACACACACACACACACACACACACACACACACACACACACACACATTCCTGAAGGCCTAAAAAACAAAGAGAATAGTGACCAGGAAGGGTACCCTGGGACCCGCATACAAAAAGTTGTGTGGTGTCAGAAAATCACAAGAATTAGAGTCAGGAGATTTGCACTTCAATTCTACCACAAATACCTATTTTCTTGCTATAATATCATAGTCAAGGCACCTGGACCTTAGAGTCCTCATTTGTGAAATGAGGGTGGGGTCATCTAAATCTAATTCTATTAGATTCTATGAACCACTACAATTCACCATACAAAAGAAAATAAGGAGTTGATAAAATGTTCCCTTAGGAATCATCTCTTTGGCACATTTATGTTTGAAACAACTATCACTTTGGGGAAAGTGGCTGCATTTTTTAGAAAATTGTTTTTTTTCAAAGATCTGCAATGTGTCTTTTCATATCTTAAGCAACTGAATGAACCTAACATTTGATTTATTCACAGACATTAAAATAGCCCATGCTAGTAAATGGTACCCATGAATTCTTTTCTAAGTCAATTCAACCTATCTTTATTTCTGGGGACTTTGCAAAAATCTTGGCCTTTATAAGTGGGCTAGTTCCAGGGGAATAAATCAGAGTGTCTGCATCATCATTTTCTGATTAGCCCCCCAGGTTGTATTATTCAATCTATCTCAAGTCAGAAGGAAGCACAGCTCTATCTAGCAAGGCTGCGATGAATCACACTCCTAATAGAGTTATAAATTGAGACTAATTGGTTTACGTGATTGTTATTAAGTCCAATTTCAGCTGGTTAATGGAATTTTGTTTGGCAAGGGAATAGTGCTGATCTTATCAGATTATATATTTTTTTTCCTTTTGAAATATGCTCCTATTTCAGAATATTGGATCCCCAAGTTCTAAGTAAATATAGAACAATCCCTTAAAAGAGGGTGGGGGGCAGGGGACTATGGAAGAAAATACAGTGGAATGAAAAAGAAATCAGAATACTCCTAATTTAGTGGTTTTCTATTCAGGGTATATTCACACCCAGTCACTATGTTTGAAGCTGCCTTCATCTATGACCAAGACATTATAATCAGTGAAACAGTTCAGTGGAGACTTTAATCCCATATCACAATTGCCTAAATGGTTTCAAATGTCACATAATGAACAAATAAATTGGCTTTCATGAAAACCAGATTTGGCAGGAATGCATGAGTGCTTGCTTAAATAAGCAAACTGGGGCTTCAGGGGACTGCTACACAATTTGTTGTTTTTCAAGTATAATTATTCCTTAATTGGCCTCCAAAATATGAGCTGGTGGAAACTGGAAATCAATACTCACATATGTGGTTTGAAAGTTGATAACTTGCTGAACCAATGTACACTGGCAACATTTGCAATTCTTGTTTTTTGATAAAGCAGTAAGTCATGCCAACTATGAAAATTTCAATCTTCAATTTTCTTGAAGTTCTCGATACTCAATGTATGAACCTCATTTGTCCAAATTATCGTAAAGAGAAAAAGATTTGAGGAACATTTGGCATGATAAGAAAGCTTGCTTTTTTCTAGTTTGTTCAGCCTCACAAGCATCGGAATTCTTCATAAAAAGACTTGGGAGAATAACAGGAAAAATTGTGCCTAGCAAATTAACTGGATGTTGTTCCATAGTAATCTTCTCGATAGATCATTTTATAGGCCCTCTTCCAAAATAACAGCCTCTCAAGGAACCCTAATTATAGCTAGCATTGGAAATGCACAGGATCCTGCCAGTGATCTAAAGTGACAGCCATACAGCTGGACATGTCTGTCACATGTGAATCTCATTTTGTCTTGTGTATGAGTCAAGGACAAGGATCACCTGCAGTTATAATTATTTTTAAAAAGTGAGGCATTGTGGCATACTATGAATAATGATGCTGTTCCTCAGTACTTGAAGGTATTTATTACCCCATGCTTTTGAAGATATGACTTACTTTTCAGAAATCATACACCTTAGATGTTATGAGGTGGGGATATTAGGTGTGTAAACCTCACAGTATGCTATCAATGATTTTTTTTTCTTTTTTGCAATGCCAAAATTGATGATATCTGATTGGGGAGGGGAGGCAGAAAGGATAGACATTTTGTAATGTAATTAATTTAAGGTGCAGATCACAGAACTTTTATCTGCAAAAACCCTGAGAGATAATCAGCATTCTTGTTTTAGAGGAAAATGAAGGCCAGAGATATTTAATGACTTGTCTAGTTAGTCATAGTAGAAGGACGAAAACCCAGATCTCTTGATGGGCAGTAAAGTAAAGGATGAGAACAGTTTGCTCCAAAGATCATGAAGGTGGTGAAAGCAGTCACTGTGGAGATCTTAGAGCTTTGTCAGACATTGAAGATGTCAAAGTATTTTACTTTATTATGAGCCAATGCTAGTCATCCTGACTTTCATCTTTACACTGGACTTTAATAATTCTGTAAAGGAGAGTGAGACTGATGCCTCTCTGGGATACTGTCAATTTAAACCAATTCATGTGCAAGGTAATACATCACTGGTCCTTTTAGAAAATGAAGGATGGAAAAAAAAGGGGTGGAGGACCTATTTATACAAAATTATTTATAATGACTATTTTGTGGTGGCAAAGATTTATAAATCAAAGGAATGCCCATCAATTGGGAAATAGCTCAATAACTTGTGGTATGTGGTAGTAATAGAATATTTGTACCATAAGAAATGACAAACAGGATGATGTCAGAAAAACTTGGAAAGACTTAACATGAACTGATGCGTAATGAAGTAAACAGAACCAGAGAATGTTGTACACACTAACAATAACATTGTTTGATGAAGAATTGTCAATGACTTAGCTCTTCTCAGCAAAACAATGATCCAAGGCAACCCCACTAATGATGAAGCATAGTATCTACCTCCAGAGAAAGAATTAATATTGATTGAATACAAACTGAAGCATACTTTCACTTTCTTTAACTTTTCTTTCTGGGGTGGCTAGGTGGTGCAGTGAATAGAGCACTGGCCCTTGAGTCAGGAGGACCTGAGTTCAAATCTGGGCTCAGACACTTGACACAATTACTAGCCATGTGACTTTGGGCAAGTCACTTAACCCCAGTTGCCCTCAAAAAAAAAACAAAACATAAAACATCTTTCTTTTATTCAAGTCTTCTTGTACAACATGACTAATATGGAAATGTTTTGCATAATTGCAAAAGAAAATGAAAAGGGGTGGCTAGGTGGCACAGTGAGTAAAGCACTTGCCCCAGAGTCAGGAGGACCTGAGTTCAGTTCCAGCCTCATACACTTAATACCCACACACACAAAAAAAAAAAAAAAGAAAAAAAAAACTAGTCGTGTAACCTTGGGCAAGTTATTTAACCCCAGTTGCCCTCCAAAAGGCAAAAAAAAGAAAAAAAGAAAAAAAATGAAAGATGGAACTTCTGTTGTCAAGCTGACAGAGAGAGGAAGGAACCTCTTAAAGCCCTCACCAATTCTCTTCTAAACAACTAGAAAACCATCTTAGAATTTATCTAGGAGCAGGGAAGCAGCTTACTAGCATGGCAGGAAGGGTCCGTCTCACTGGGGTGAAAAGGCAGTGAGGTCAAAGAGCAAAAACAATAGCCAGCCTCATAACAAGGGGCCTGCCTCAAGGTTCCAAACCTGGGACAGTCCACCCTCCTGCAAGCAAGCAGCACCCTAGACAAGTCAGAAACCTGTGTAGTATAAGCCACCAGGAAGGCCTCAACACCATTGCTGACCAGTAATGAAGGTGTGCCTCAGGGCTGGCCAATAGTGAGACCCTACCCTAGGGCCTACCACTAAAGAGACCCTATTTCTTTTCTTTTTTTTTTTAATGAATAGTTTTCATATGTTTATTTTTAGTTTTCAACATTCATTTCCACAAGATTTTGAGTCACAAATTTTCTCTCCAGCTTTCTCCTACTCCCACCCCAAAATAGCAAGCCTACTGAATATCCCTTACCCCAATCTGTTCTCTCTTATATTCTTATATAAATTATATCCTCCCCTCTAAATTTCTAGTAGGGCAAGATGGATTTCTATAACCCAGTGCCTATATATCTTATTTACCAGTTTCATGAAAAAAACAACAACAACAACAACACTTTTTTTTAACTTTTTAAAAGTTTTTTAAACTTTGATTTCCTGATTCTTTCCCTTCTTCACTCCTCACACACCCCCATTGGGGAGATAATCAATTCAATATAGGTTGCACATGTGTAGTTACTCAAAATGTTTCTATAGTAGATATCTTGTGAAAGACTAAGTATATTTCCCTCCATCCTATCCCACCCCCCCCACTTATTCTATTTTCTATTTTGATCCTGTCCATTTTCAAAAGTGTGGGCTTCTAACTACCCTCTCCCCCAATCTGACCTCCCTTCTATTATCACCCCTCTTATCCCCTTTCCCCTTACTTTCCTGTAGCATAAGATAGCCAATTGAGAGTGTATATTTTTCCCTAGGTAAGCCAAATTCAATGAGAGTAAGGTTGACCCAATCCCTTTCACCTTCCAGTTCTCCCACCCCATTTTAACAGCTTTCCCTTGTCTCTTTTTATGAGATAATCTACCATATTCTATCTCTCCCTTTCTCCTTCTCTCATTATATTCCTCTCTCACCTCTTAATTTTATTTTTTAGATATCATCCCTTCCTATTCTGCTGATCCTATCCTCTCTGTGTATACATGTACATACAAATGCACACACTCACATATGTATTTATACATAATACACTCTCCTATATATACATATATATTCTATATATACAGATATATCCAATATATACATACATTCCTCATATATATGTGTCTATATACACATTTATTCCCTTCAACTCTCCTTTTATTGAGAAAATTCTCATGAGTTACAATTATTGCTTTTCCATATAGGAATGTAGATAGTTCAACTTTAATAAGTTCCTTATGATTCCTTTTTCCTGTTTACCTTCTCATACTTCTCTTGCTTCTTGTATTTGAAAGTCATATTTTTCAGTTCATTTCTGTTTTTACTACAAGAATACTTGAAAGTTGGTTCAGCTAGGTGGCACAGTGAATAGAGCATCATCTCTGGAGTCAGGAGGACCTGAGTTCAAATCCAGTCTCAGACACTTGACACAAAACTAGACATATGACCTTGGGCAATTCACTTAGCCACAATTGCCTTACCTTCCCCCTTCCAAAAAGCAAAAAGCAAAATCTAAAATAAAAGAATACTTGAAAGTCCTCTATTTCATTGAATGACCATATTTTCCCCTTAAGCATTATACTCAGTTTTGCTGGGTACATGACTCTTGGTTTTAAACCTAGCTCCTTTGACCTCTGGAATATCATATTCCAAGCCCTTTATCTCTTAATGTAGAAGCCGCTAGATCTTGTGTTATCTTTTATTTTTTTTAAAGCAATTAAGGTTAGGTTACATGACCAGTTATTTCTGGGTGTGGTGCTAAGTATCAGAGCCTGGATTCAATCCCCAGGTCATCCCAACTCTGGGGCCTGGGCTCTTACTCACTGAGCCACCGGGACACCCTTGATCTAATGTTATCTTGATTGTGTTTCTACAATACTCAAATTGTTTCTTCCTGACAGCTTGTAATATTTTCTACTTGACCTGGGAACTCTGGAATTTGGCTATAATGTTTCTAGGAGTTGTCTTTTTTGGTATCTTTTTCAGGAGATAATTGGTGTATGGCACATCAAGATACAAAAAACAAAATTTAAAAAGTAAAAAAAAAAGAAAAGAAAATGTGAATTTCTCTTTGGAAAAATAACTGAGTTAGAAATTAGATCCAGGAGAGATAATGTAAGAATTATTGGACTACCTGAAAACCATTATTTTAAAAAAAAGCCTGGACAACATCTTTCAAGAAATTATCAAAGAAAACTGCCCTGATCACTAGAAGCAGAGGACAAAAGAGCAATTGAAAGAATCTACTGTCCACAACCTGAAAGAGATCCCAAAATGAAAACTTCCAGAAACATCATAGCCAAATTGTAGAGCTCACAGATCAAGGAGAAAGCATTGAAAGCAGCCAAAAAGAAACAATCCAAATATTGTGAAGTTATAGTCAGGATTACACAGGACCTGACAGCTTCCATATAAAAGACCTGGAGGACTTGGAATATGATATACAGGAAGGCAAAGATGTTAGCATTACAACCAAGAATCACCCACCCAGCAAAATTAAATATAATCTTTTAGGGGGGAAATGAACATTTAACAAAAAGAAAAATTTCAAGTATTTCTAAGTAAAGACCAGAGATGAATAAAAAAACAACCTCCAAATACAAGACTTAAGGGGAATATAAAGTGGTTAAAAAAAAGAGAGAAAACATACAAAATCAATAAGGTTAAACTGTCTATAGCTCTATATGGCAAGATGATATTTGTTATTCTTATTACTACAAGAACAATTAGGAAGAATATATTATATATTAGACAGAGAACGTGGATATAAGGTGGCTTTGATGGGATTTTACCCCCCCCCCCCAAAATGGGGATGAGAAAGAAAATTTCACTGGAAGAAGGAGGGAGGAGATAGAATGGGGTAAATTATTCCACATAAAAGAGGCACAAAAGAGTGATTAAAATGGAGAAAAAATGGGGACGAGGAGGCAAAGCTTAAACCTTACTTTCATCAAAATTGGCTCAAAGAGGGAATGACATTCCAACTTAGTTAGATATAGAAATTTATCTCACCCTAAAAAGAAACTGGCATAATAGAAGGTGAAGGGGGGCTGATAAAAACAAGGATTTATTGAAGAAGATGGTGATCAGAAGTAAAACACTCCTGCAGAGGGAAAGTGTGAAGTATAAGAGAGAAGAGAATAAAAAGTGAAACATATTATAGAGGGAAATACACAATTAACTATAAAAATTATAAATATGAATGGGATGAATTAACCCATAAAACATAAGTGGAGAGAAGAATGGATTAAAAAATGAATCATGCAATACATTACTTACAAGAAACACGTGTGGCAGAGAGATACAGATAAGGTAAAGGTAAGCAGCTGGAGCAGAATGTATTATGCTTCAGTTGAAGTAAAGAAAGTAGAGGTAGCAATCATGATTTTATACAAAGTAAAAGCAAAAATAGATCTAATTAAAAATAAAGAAGGAAACTATGTTTTGTTGAAAGGTACCATGGACAATGAAGTCACAATGTTAAACATATATCTACCAAATGGTTAACATCTAAATTTTTGAAGGAGAAGCTAAAAAAGTTACAGGAGGAAATAGATAATAAAACTATACTAGGGGGGACCTCAACTTTTTCCTCTCAGAATTAGATAACTCTAACAACAATAAAAACAAACAAACAAGAAGTTAAGGAAGTGAATAAAAGTCTGGAAGTTAAATATAATATACATCTGGAGAAAATAAAATGGCAAGAGAAAGGAATATACCTTTTTCTCAGCAGTACATGCCTCCTATGCAAAAATTGACATAAAACTTCATGACCAAGTGCAGAAAAGCAGAAGGAGTAAATGAATCCTTTTGACATCATAATGCAATAAAAACTACATTGAATAATGGGCAATTGAAAGAGAGAAGAAAATTAATTGGAAATTAAATAATCTCATCCTAAAAAAGTGGGTCAAAGAACAAGTCAGAGAAGCAATAAATAATTTCATTAAAGAAAATGGCAACAATAACACAAAATACCAAAATTCGTGGTTTGCATCCCAAGTGGTACTTAGGGGAAAATGTATATCTCTAATTGCTTACATCAATAAAGAAGAGAAAAAGCAGATCCGTGAATTCAGCATACAACTAAAATAAAAGCAACAGAAATCATATGATTATCCCAATAGAAGCAGAAAAAAGCATTTGATAAAATGTAGTATACATTCCTATAAAAATCACTAGAGAGCATAGGAATAGATTGGGCTTACCTTAAAATTATAAGGAATGTTTATCTACAACCAAGAGAAAGCATTATCTGCAATGGGTGTAAGCCAGGAGCTCTCCCAATACAATTAGGGGTGCAGAAAGAATGCCCATTGTCACTTGTATTATTTTATATTGGACTAAAATGTTTGCTATAGAAATAATAGAAGAAAAAATAAAGGGATTAGAATAAGCAATTAGGAAACAAAGCTATCACTCTTGGCAGATTATTATGATCTTATACTTAGAAAATTCTAGAGAATCGACTAAAAAACTACTTGAAATCATTAATAACTTTAGGAAGGTTGCAAGATACAATATAAACCCAAATAAATCATCAACATTTCTATATAATATCAACAAAATCCAGCAGGGAGATAGAAAGAGAATTTCCATTTAAAATAACTTTACACATGTATAACCTATACTGAATCACTTACCTTCCAAATGAGGGTGGATGAAGAGGGAGGAAGGGAGAAAATTTGGAACTCAAAGTTTTAAAAACAAAGGTTAAAGATTGTTTTTACATGCAACTGGGAAATAAGGTATACAGGCAATAGGGTATAGAAATCTCTCTTGCCCTACAAGAAAGTAAGGGGGAAATGGATAAGATGGGAGAGAGGGGCAGAACACAAGGAAGTACAGAATGGGAGAAAGGGTAATCAGAATGAATGCCATCTTGGGGTGGGGGAAGGGGAGATATAGGAAAAACATTTGGAACTCAAAAACTTGTGAAAATGAATGTTGAAATATAAAAATTGATTAATTAATAAATACAATTAATTAATATAATAAATAAAATAACTGTACATAATGTACAATACTTGGGAGTTTGACTGCCAAGACAAACCCAGGAACTATAGGAACACAACTGTAAAACACTTTTCACACAAATAAAGTCAAATCTAAGCAATTGGAAAAATGCTAATTGTCCATGAGTAGGTTGAGCCAATATAATAAAAATGCCAATTCTAAATTAATCCACTTATTCAGTGGTTTACAAATCAAACTATAAAAAAATTATGGACCTAAAAATAATGACAAAATTCATCTGGAAGAATAAAAGGTCAAGAATATCAAAGAAATAAATGAAAACAAATGTGAAAAAAGTGGTTTAGCCATACCAGATCTCAAATTCTATTATAATGTGGTAATTAAAAAAAAACAATTTGGTATTGGCTAAGAAATAGAGTGGTGGATCAGTGGAATAGATTAGGTACAAATTACATTATATTAAATGACCATAGTTACCTTGTATATGATAAACCCAAAGATCCAAGCTTTTTTTTCAGGGGGGTAACTTCATTATTTGACAAAACTGCTGGTAAAACTGGAAAATAGTATAACAAAAACTAGGTATAGACCAACATCTCACCATATACCAAGATAATGTCAAAATGGGTATAGTGATGTCCACATAAAAGATGATACCGTAAGAAAATTAAGAGAACATGGAATAAGTTATCTGTCAGATATATTGAAAAAGGAAAAATTTAGGACCAAAGAAAATATGTAGAGTATTGTAGAATGTGAAAGAGATAATTTTCATTATATATAAAAAAAACTCTTTTTCATAAACAAAAGCAATGCAACCAAAATTATAAGGAAAGCAGAAAATTGGGAAATTTTACACAACGATATCATGGAAAAAAGACCCATTTCTCAAATATCTATAGAACTTCGTCAAATTTACAAAAATATAAGTGATTCCCCAATTGATAAATGGTCACAGGATATGAACAAGCAGTTTTCAGATAAAAAACTCAAAGCTATCTACAGTTATATTAAAAGTGCTCTAAATCACTATTGATCAGAGAAATGCAAATTAAGAAAATTCTGTGATACCATTCCACAATTATTAAAGTGGCTAATATGACATAAAAGGAAAATGTTGAATGTTGGAAGGGATGAGGGAAAATTAGGACACTAATGTACTGCTGGTGGAGTTGTGAACAGATCCAACCTTTCTGCAGAGCAATTTGGAGCTATTGCCAAAGTGTTATAAAACTGTGCATATTCTTTAATCAAGTGAAACCACTCCTAAGTCTGTATCTGAAAGACATGCAAAATAGGGAAAAGGATCTATTTGTACCAAAAAAGTGTATCAGCTCCTTTTATGATGGCTAAGAATTAAAAATCAAAGGGATGCCCATGAATTCTGAATGGCTAAATCATCTGTGGTATATGATTGTAATGGAAGATTATCGTGGTATAAGAAATTACAAGTAGGATAATTTCAGAAAAACCTGAAAAGACTTATATGAACTGACTTATAGTGAAGTGAACAGAACCAAAATATTTCACATAGTAACAACAATAGTGCTCGATGTAGAATTGTGAATGACTTAGCTATTCTCAATAATACAATGATCCAAGACAATCTCAAGGGACAAATGATGAAGTATACTAATGAAGCAGGCAGCTTGTTACTTTCTTTCATTTTTTTCTTTTATTCAAGTTTTCTTGTACATAATGACTAAGATGGAAATGTTTTTAATGTATAACCTATATCTGATTGCTTATGATGGTAAGTGGAGGGGGGGGGCATGGAGAGACAGAATTTGGAACACAAAACTTTAAATAAAAAGTTAAAAAAAAGGAAAAAAAGTGCCAGGAAAAGAAAAGAAAATGAAAGATGATCAACATATTGCAGACTAAAGTATATTATACAATATATAAGTAAGAGGTACTTCTACACCTAGAAGTTGGGGAGCTACTGTTGATGGAAATATCTATACAGGCTAAAGTTTCAAAATATATGAAAATTTTTATATTCTCTATTATTAAGTTAAAAAACACTCTACCCATTTCCCAACTCCAATTTTCCTTGCATCTAGAACTGGATAGAATGTTAGAGATCATTTGGCTCATCTCTCCTTATTTAAAAGACAAAGAAGCTAAAGGTCTGGCTAATTGTAGCAGCAAACACCCTAGCATACCCAGGATGGCTGCTAGCAAAGGTTCTTAGATCTGCTTTTCTAAAGGAAAGCAACTCAAAATGGGTTAACAATCTTGCTTTAATCAATCAAACATATATATCATTTACCTAGTTCAGGAGAAAAAGTCAGCACCCTGAACTTCAGAGAAACAGATCAGCAGACAGGGCTTCCAGCTTTCTGACCATTATCCATACCTAGTTAATTACCAGAGAGAGAAACTCCAGCATCTGGGTTTTCAAAGCCAGGGGGCTCAAAGGCTGCCCAAAGCCTCAACTGGCCAAATCACACAAATCTTCCCAAAGTGAGCCCCAAAGCAAAACCTCAGATCAGGGTATATATAGCCTTCTCCTGGGTCAGAGAATGGCACAACCCTCTTGACCCACTGCCCAATCACAAAGAAACAAGGTATGGACATTCCTGAAAAACAAGCCTCCTACCACAAGTTCTATGTGACCACAGTCAGCCTATTGGGAGGCAGAGTATATTTTCAAATCAGGGAAGGTTCTCAGAGTCACTTAAGCCTGTCAAAGGGCTAAGGGTCAGGGAAGATCTTCAAATTTCCATTACCATAATCCTAATGAAGTTATTTACCTAATGTCTCCAAAAAAACAGAATAAGGTTTGAACATGTCATAAAACCAAAAAAAAAAATAGAGTTAAAAGTTACCTCAAAGTGACCCAACACAATCCCCTTATTTTAAAAATTAAGAAACTCAGAAATAGAGAGAAGTGATTTTCCCTATATCACAATTGGTAAGTAGCAAAAAGAATATTTTATTTCAAGTACTTTCACTCCAAATCCAATATTCTTTCCACTGGCACATGGGTTCTCTTACACTCATCTTTCATAACTCTTTCATTTTAGAGTTGAGGAAAGTAAGACACAGCAAAGCCATATGACTCTTTTAAGACCACACATGTATTACAGCTAGGAATTGAATTCAAGACTTCTTTTAAATTTGATATTTTTTCACACCACACCATATTACCTCTTAGGTTCATTCATATAAACTAAGTGTTCTTCATATGGGTTCCATGAATTAAAAAAAAAAATACTTGGATAAATCTATTTCAATATAATTAGTTTTCTTATGTAATCACATATATTTTATACATTTGAAAATATTATTCTGAGAAGAGGTACATAGGGATCCACCAGACTGCCAAAGTGATTCTAAAATGTTATGAACCCCGATGTAATTAAACCCCATTATTTTAAAGATGAAGTTGAGCTCAGAAATGTAGAGGGATTTGTCAAATATCTTATAGCTGGTAAACAACAAATTAAAACCTAGATTTGTTGTAATGATTAAGGAATGTTACATTCTGATTCATTGGATTTTTTCCCAGTTAAATATGATTTAATTCTAAAATCCCTTTGAATCAAAAAATTACTGAGAAAGCAAATAGTTTAGTAGACAGAGTATAGACTTTGGATGAAGAAAACTGAGATTTTAACCCTGTAGTTTCTCTCTAGGATTTTTAGAACTTTCTTTGTGAAACAAAGGTCTTATATTAGATCATTCTTAAGGTCATGCCCACTAAATATATAACTCTGTGTTATTAGTATCTTTCCCATCTTAATATATGTAGTTAGCTGACAATGCCATAATTTCTTTTGCAGTGATTTAACATCATCCTTCTAATAGTCAAAAATACTGTAGAAGAAAATTCTACCTGAGGAAGGTGCCAGAAACTGAACAAAATAGAGATCAACCCAAGACGTATTAACATAATGGACACCCATGCAATGTTTTCTTCTGAGTACTGCCTCCCTATATCTGCCCTCTCTTCTATCTAATCCCTCCTTTTTTTCCCCCTTTCTCCTATTTCTCCACAGGGTTAGATAGATTAACTCTTTGAGCCAAATGTAATAAGAATAAGGTTTAAACAATACTCACCCCATACTTTTTTCTCTCTGCTGTAATAGGTCATTTACCCCTCTTTATGTGATGTTATTTACCCTCTTCTGCCTCCTTCTTTCCTCTTCTCCCGGTACATTTTTTCTACCCTTATTTTTTCATATCATCACATCAAAGTCAACTTTTACCCATGCCATTTGTCTATGTATAACCTTTCTCACTGCCCTAATAAAGATACATTTCCCAAGATTTACAAGTATCATCTTCCTGAGTAGGGATGTAAGCAGTTTGACTTTATTGAATAGCATTTTTTATTTCTGGTTTATTTTTTTTTTACGCTTCTCCTCAGTCTTGTATTTGAAGATTGAATTTTCTGTTCAACTCTGGTCTTTTCATCAGGAAAGATGTAAAGTTCCCTATTTCATTGAATGTATATATTTTCCCCTGAAATATTGTGCTCAGTTTTACTGGGTAGTTGATTAATGGTTGAAATTCCAACTCCTTTGCCTTCCAGAATATCATATCACAAGCCCTCCAGTCCTTTAATATATAAACTACTAAGTACTGTGCAATCCTGACTGTGCCTCCTTACTATTTGAATTGTTTCTTTCTGACTGCTTGTGGTATTTTGAATAGAAATACTAGAATACTAGAATTTGACTACAATATTCCTTGGAGTTTACATTTTGAGATCTCTTTCATGAAGTGGTAAGTGAATTATTTCAATGGCTTGTTATACCCTCTGGTTCTAGGATATCGGGGCAGTTTTCCTTGATAATCTATTGAAAGATACTGTCTGGGCTCTTTTTTTTTATCATGGCTTTCAGGTAGGACAAAAATTCTTAAGTTATCTATCCTGGATCTATTTTACAAGTCAGTTGTTTTTCCAAAGATATTTTTCATTTTCTCCTACTTTTCCATTCTTTTGATTTTGTTTGATTGATTTGGATGTCTCATAGTCATTAGCTTCAACTTGCGCAATTCTAATTTTTAAGTAATTATTTTCTTCAGTTGGCTTTTGCATATTTGGTTCAATTTGTCTAATTCTACTTTTAATGGAGTTCTCTTTTTTTTCCAGTTTGGCCAATTTTGTTTCTTTTCAGCCAAAGAAAAGCAAAGTTTATTAAAAGTTCTCTATAATGGGTAGACTCTTTTTTAAAAAAAAATAAATTTTATGTTTATTTTTAGTTTGCATCATTCATTTCCACAACATTTTTGAGTTACAAATTTTCTCCCCGTCTTTCCCCTACCCACCACCCCAAAACAGCAATCTCACTGTATACCCCTCCCCCAATCTGCTGTCTCCTATATCCTCCCCCATCCCTCCTCTGACTTTCCGATAGGGCAAGGTGGGTCTCCATACACCAGTGCCTGTATATCTTATTTCCGTTACATGTAAAATAATAATAATAATATATTTTTTAAATTTGATTTTACAAATTTGAATTTCATATTCTTTTCCTTCCTGCCTTGTCACACACCCTTACTGGGAAGATAAGCAATTAAATATAGATTGTGCATGTGTAGTTACACAAAACATCTCCATAGTGGATATATTGTGAAAGACTGACTATATTTCCCTCCATCCTATCCCGACCCCAACTTGATCTATTCTCTACTTTGACCCTGTCCCTTTTCAAAAGTGTGTACTTCTAACTTCCTTCCCCACATCCTGCCCTTCTCTCCATCACCCCCCCCCATCCCCTTCCCCTCTACTATTCTGTAGGGTGAGACACCATATTTAGTGCGTATGTCATTCCCTCCCTAAGCCAAATTGAATGAAAGTAAGGCTGACATTCCCTTTTGCCTTCCTGTTCTTCCCCCCCCATTGTAATAGTTATTCTTTGCCTCTTCTTTATGAGATAATTTACCCCATTCTGTCTCTCCCCATTTCCTCTCAATATATTCCTTGCTCATCTCTCAATTTCACCTTTTAAATATCATCCCTTCCTATTCAATTGATCTGGTGCCCTCTGTCTATGTATACCTGTACACATATATACACACACTCACATATGTATTCATATGTAAATATACCCTCCTGTATATCTGTGTGTGTATACACACACACACACACAAACACACACACATTTATATTCCCTTCAACTATCCTCGTTCTGAGAAAAGTTGCATAAATTACAATTATCATTTTTCTATGTAGGCATGTAAATAGTTCAACTTTGATAAATACCTTATGATTTCTTTTCCCTGTTTATCTTCTCATGCTTTTCTTGCTTCTTGTATCTGAATGTCAAATTTTCTATTCAACTCTGGTTTTTTCATCAAGAATGCTTGAAAGTCCTCTATTCCATTGAATGACCATATTTTCCTCTAAAACATGCTACTCTGTTTTGCTGGGTAGCTAATTCTTGGTTCTAATCCCAATTCCTTTGTCCTCTGGAATATCATATTCCAAGCCCTTCAATACCTCAATGTAAAAGATGTCAGATACAGTGTTTTCCTGATTGTGCTTCCACAATATTCAAATTGTTTCTTCCTTGCTGCTTGTAATATTTTCTCCTTGATCTGGGTATTCTGGAACCTAGCTATAATATTCCTAGGAGTTTTCTTTTTGGGATCTTTTTCGGGAGGTGATTGGTGGATTCTTTCAACCTCTATTTTGTCCTCTGGTTCTAAAACATCAGGGCAATTTTCTTTGAGAATTTCTTGAAGGATGATTTCTAGTTTCTTTTTTTTAAATCACGGCTTTCAGGTAGCCCAAGAACTTTTAAATTATCTCTCCTGAATCTATTTTCCAGGTCAGTGGTTTTTCCCATGAGATATTTCACATTGCCTTCTATTTTTTTTTCATTTGTTTGGATATGTTTAATAGTATCTTGATTCCTCATGAAGTCACTAGCTGCCATATGCTCCAATCTAATTATGAAGGAATTATTCTCTTCAGTGAGCTTTTCAGATTCTTTTTACATCTGGCAAATTTGGCTTTTTAAGGCATTCTTCTCTTCATTGCCTTTTTGAGCTTTTGTCATTTGAGTTAGTTTATTTTTTAAGGTGTTATTTTCTTCAGTCAGGCTGTTGACTCTCATTTCATAATTTTCTTTCATCATTCTCATTTCTCTTCCCAATTTTTCCTCCACTTCTCTTATTTGGTTTTCAAAATCCTTTTTAAGCTTCTCTATGCCCTGTAACCAGCTCATATTTTTCTGGTAAGGTTTTGGTGCAGGAGTTCTGACTTTCACTCTCTTCCTCCTGTTCCATTCTTTAATCTTTTTTGACCCCAAAACAGGAGTCTAATTTTGGATTGCTTTTGCTTGCTTTGTTTCATTAGCTTGCTCATGTTGCCACCCAATTACTTGACTTTTGAGCTTTTTGCCACAGTAGAACTCTGGTACGAGAGATGGGAGCTTTGTCCCAAATTGCTGTGGTTTTCTAAGCTGCTGGACCTATTAGTTGGGTGCCCTCTCTGAATCCTCCACATGCTCTGGCTAACTGGTCAGGCATCCCAGGACCTCTACCCAAGGCCTCAATCCAGATCCAAGCAGGTTGAAGCAAGAGCAATCACCCCTCAGACTGGTTGCTTGGTCCCCCTACAATCTTTAGGCCAGGACCTCTGAAGCAGCCACATGGTGGCAGCTACATGGCCATGGCTCCTCAGCCTCTTTATCCCTCCAGGGGTTAAAGGCCAGACTGTACTCCAAAACTCCTTGTTCCCAGAGTCCACACTGCAATGACCTCTCACTTTGTCCTTAGCATCTATGGGTTGATAATTCTGGAAACCACCACAGCTGCTGCTGATCTGAAGTCCCTCCAGCAGGAGGTTGGTTGTGTCCACCCTGAGGCTAAAACCTCAGGCTCATGCAGGGCCAGGCTGGGCTCCCAGAGTGCTGCACTGGCAGCTTACTGCCAGCCTGTCAACTGTCTTCAGCAGGTTAACTTCTTCTCTCTGTGATTTTGTCGGTTCTGTAGCTGCAAAGTTTTTTTAGAGTCATTTTTAAATGAATTGGAGGAGGTGGGAGTGGGAGCCCCAAAGAAGTTCTGTTTCTACTCTGCCATCTTGATTCTGCCCCTCAGTTTGTGTTTTGATCTTCCCTGTCACCATCCTGATGTTCTATATTCAAGGCCCTGTTTTGCTTCTTGTTTATTTTTTGCCCATTTTATGACTTTTAAAGTTGAGCTTTCCTTCTGGCGCACAGGGGGTAATGTTACAAGCTTATTGTTCTGGGAGCCAGGCACCTGGTGACTGACTTTGTGTTTTGGGGCCTCAGGTGTTGGCAGCTTGCTCAACACACTGGGGTGACCCATCCCAGTCACTCTTCTTGTTGCTGGTAACAGGGCCTGGCAGTTTGCCTTCTATACTGGGTCTGTGGGCCTCCTAGTTTGCCTGCGGTGCCACTGGCCTGCTGAGGCAGAACCAAGAGGTCTCGGTTGCTGATTTGTGCTGTGGCTAAGAGCCTCCTTCTGGCTTGTCCAGATACCATCTGCACTGGGCTGTGCTGCCCCTCTTCCTAAGTAAGACAGTCCTTTCTTGAAGTCCTTATAAGCTATCTTCAGCTGGAAATTGTCTGACTCTGTCTTTTTGTAGATTCTGTTGCTCCAGTATCCATTTAGAGGCTTGAGTTAATGTTGTTTCTGAGGGAAACTGGGAAAGCTCAGACAACTCCCAAGTTTCTCTTCACTTTCTTGGCTCCACCAACAAAGGAAATGTTTTCTAAGGATAACAATGGCCCTTGGAAGTTATTAAAAAAAACAACAGATTCCTTTGTCCTCCCCCCACCCCCCCAAAAAAAAAATCTGGACATTTTCATTGTTTGATTGTAGATGTGTTTATATTATTGTTGTTTGATATGTTACCCAGATCTCTTGAAAAAAAATTCTGGAAATTATGTAATCTGATTAATTGCCTTTAAGGAAATATTGAGAAATCATTGAACATCTTTCAAAAGTATCTTTCAAGAGATACAGTAATTCTCAAATATTTTCAATTTATCTCTTTCCACTGGAACTTTCTTTCCTTTCTACCTATATATGTAGGTCTCCCCAGTTCTAAAATAGTTTTTCCTCAATGCATTTATTCCTTTAAACTGTAATCCCATATCTCCTCAGTTTCACTAAAAACCTCTTTGTGTGAATTGTGAGGGATGAGGAAGAAGGAGTTTGCAAACAATGTTCCATTCCTTCATCAGCTATTTGTTATTAATCAATAAACATTAATTAATTACATTAACTATGTGCCTGGCACTGTGCTAAACATTCTGGATACAAAAAGAGGCAAACACTATACTTCTTGAAAGCCACATAATTTCTTTCCTCAGCAATATACTATAACTATTTTCCCAGAAGTTTTAAAATAAACTCATCAGGACCAAATCCAATGGACTTTTCTCTGTATTTTGACCTTTCCTCAGATTCTGACATTGTTGATCTTTCTTCTTTCCTTTCTTCACTTTATGACATCAAACCTGCCTAATATCCTGTCTACCCCCTCTACTCACTCTTGTTATTTGTCCTCTTCATGGTTTCTTTTTGCAGACACTGCAATTGTTCTCTCAGTTTGCACTGACCATCTTTTCTACTCTGTCTTTTGACAGTCATCCATTCCCATTAACTATCATCTTTTTGCCAATGAGGTTCAAATCTACATATCCAGTTTCAATACTTAGACCAAGCTACTGAATCAAATTTCTGTATTTCTCAATACATATAATTTAATATCCTAACTAATTATGTCCTAAGTAGAATTTATTTTCTCCAAAACCCTCCTTACCGTTTAAACTTCCCTATATATTATTGATAATTCACAGAATCATAGAATTTGAGAGCTGGAAAACTTTAAGAGTCATGAAGCCCACTTTGTTCCAGAAAAGAATATCACCTATAATATACGTAACACAGTCATCTAGCTTCTGCTTAGAGACATGCAACTAGAGGGAAACTCCTCCATCTGAAGGTGGCTTAATATGTTTCTGGAGAGTTCCTCTTGTTAGGCAGTTTTCTCCTCACATTCAGCCTAAATGTTCCTATTTAAAATTTTAAATAATTACCCTTGGTTCTGCCAATTTAGGTCAATCAAATTACAATCTCTCACTTAATACTTCATAAAATATTTTAAGATAATTTTCTTACCTCCTCATTCTACTCTTCTCCAAAATAAACATTATTTCTCTTTCAATTTATATTCAGATTGTTTGAATTCAAGGCCCTTCATATTGGTTGCCTACCCATAGCTTCTATAGAATTTATCAATGTTCTTCTTAAATGTTAAATGGTACAACCTTGGACAAGATCCTATGCAAACATGCTTTACTTATCCTGAAATTGTAAGACTTCACTCTTACCATTTTTGAAAAAAACATTTTATTAGATTCAGGCAGTGCTCTGGGTTTTTAACATGATTTCAGTTCCTATCTGCAATATGATGTTTTAGTTCTCTTTCCTAGCTTTCCTCCAAATAAAAATTTGATGAGCATTCCATCTATACCTTTATCTGAGTCACCAATGAACAGCACAGACCCAAAAAAAGAGTCCTAAGATGTCCCAGTATAGACTCTGAGAAGATAACATTAAACTGTTAGCTGAGCATGGGAGTTCAACCAGTTCTGAATTCATCCAGTTCATGTCACTTTTTCTATCTCTCAATTTTTTCTTCCAAAGGATTAATTTCAGATACTTTTCTGGAAAATTCCATCTATTTCTTTTTATATTTTCTGAGTACCAGTGCATCATTGGTGCTGTCAATTTTTAGAGAAATGTCAGTGAAATAAATCTACTTATATTAGAAATATAGATTAAACATATAAAGATGATGGTTATTGGTCTTTCCTGTTTCATTTTATTGATACAATGCACAAAGTAACTAGCAAGCATTTACTAAGCACTTAAGACTCTGTGCGTTTTATGTGTATAACAGTATGGCAATAAAAAGGTAGTATTAGGCATGGCTCTTGTGTACAAGGAGTTTACAATCAGTTTCAGAGATAATGTGATACGAAGTACTTGAAAGAATAAGACAGTATATGGTAGAACACTTAAATTTTTAGAAGAAATAAGCACAGAAAGGAGAGAGTAGTAGTTCCTGAGGAAGTCAGGGAATGCTTTGTATATCTGGAAGGACTTGAACTAACCTTTGGAATATTTGCAGGTTCTAATTAGGCAGAAGGGAGGGGAGATTCTAGGGATTGTAGCCACATGAGGCAAGGCAGGAGATAGGATGGGAAATGATATATTCTATAATAGTAAGGCTTCACAATTGCCTTTTCAAGTATTACTAAAAGTTTCTTAAGACAGTTTCATATCACTCTATTCAAACACACTTGTACACATGGATTGTCCTACCAAAAGTACTTTTTGTGGCATTTATCTATAGAAAATATATGTGTGCTTGGCATATATTTGTAAAAAACATTACTTGTCTGCATATACAAATTATAGTTATGCAGATTATCTTAGAAGTCTTGCTGAAATGTAAACTATTAAAACCTGTGGTGTGTGTGTGTGTGTGTGTGTGTGTGTGTGTGTGTGTAGGGGAGAGAGAGAGAGAGAAAAAAAGAGAGAGAGAGAGAGAGAGAGAGAGAGAGAGAGAGAGAGAGAGAGAGAGAGAGAGGAAGAGAGAAGAAGAAGAAGGGGAAGAAGAAGAAGAAGAAGGAAGAAAAGAAGAAGGAAAAGAAAAAGAAGAAGAATAACATTCTAAAAAAGGCACATGATGTCTGGTTCTCAGATGTTTTAGTCTAGGTTTCTATAAGTGGAATGTGTACACAGACGCATCCTTCTATGTATACATGTACAAAGACATGTGTATATACATATTTAGAAATGACAATTATATAATGTATATTGTATATTTTTAATGCATAGATCTCTATAAATGTATATCTAAGTGGTATGTCTGCCAGTTATACACAATATGGGTGGGCATTCCATTTATAGACACCTCTGTTGAAATACACACATCTAAAACACTTATTTAAACATATGTAGAAATCTAGGAATTATAAATACACATCACATATTATTTGTCATTTCTCAATATGCATTTCTACTATACAATCATATATAAAAAGATATATGTGTATATGTCTGCACACATTCCTTTTATAGAAACTTAATCTAAAAAATCTGAGACAGAGAATGGTATGCTCTCTTTAAAGTGTTTTCTCTCCTTTTCCCCCAAATTTATCTTATTTAAAGATATAATTTTTTCCCTACAAAAGCCATCTACAAGCCTACTTAGTTTCTCTCCTATAAACAATCAACACTTATGTAATACTTTAAATTTGGCCAAGCTTTCTAAATACATCTCCACACTTGATTCTCTGAGAGTGAGCCAACTTCCTTTCAATTAATCAATTAACAAGAATTTATTAAGCACTTATTGCATGCCAGATAGTCTGTGATAAGCCTTGAGGATAAAAAGAAAGTAAAAAAAATTAAAAACCTTCAACAAACATACAAACAAACAAACCAGTCCTTTCCTCCATAGACCTCATATACTAATGATGGACACAAATAAATGTAAGTAAATAGGTACATTCATGAATAGATGGAAGGTGACATTAGATGGGAAATCATATCTTAATCGACTAGGAAAGCCTACTGAATAGTAAAGTATAATTTTGGCTGAATTTTGAAAGAAGCTAAAGAAATCAAAAGGCAAAAATGAGGAAGGAAAACATACAGGAGAGCCAGTATAAAGGAAGTGAGAAAGGAAATGGAGCATCCTTTGTACAGAACAGGAAGAAGACTGCTATCTGTGGATTTCTGAGTATAAGGAGGGGAGATGTAAAATTGAAAAAGTCAAGTTTTGCAACTTTTTGGATTTGTACAATGAGTGCAAATAAGAAATTAAAGAAAGTATGGATGTTGGAAACCTGAGAGAATAAGAAGGTAATGTTGTCATCAATAGCAGCAGGGAAGTTAGGAAGACAAGAAAGTTTGTTGGGAAAGATAATGAATTCTATTTTAGATATACAGAGTTTAAGACACCTGAAGGACATCCAGTTTGAACTATCCCATAGACAGTCATGGACCTGAAATTAAATTTGAGAAAATACTATGGCTAGAAATAAATATAGAAGATTCATATAGAAGATAGATGATAGATAGATAGATAGATAGATAGATAGATAGATAGATAGATAGACAGATAGATAGAATAAGTGAACCCACAGAAAATGATGAGATAACTAGAACTTATAGTATAGAAAGAAAAGTAGGCCCTTATAAAACTTTCTGTTGCAAATATCTATTCACTGTTGCCTGAGTATACCATGTTCATTTCTTTCTTCATAGTTTTCCAGTGCTATTGTCTCAATATGTCAGACTCTCCCCATCTAACCAAAGTATATTTATTGTTCAAGTACCAATTCAAATTTTAACTTCCTTGTATCTTTTCCTAAATGCCAGAATATTGAACCACTTAATTTTGAATTGTCTTAGAAAGATTATGAAGGTTACCTGACAAGATAAGGTACTAGATGCTGGGGTCCTCTCTCTCTCTCTTTTTTTTAAGCAATCAGGGTTAAGTAACTTGCTCAAGGTTACACACCCAGTTATTTCTGGTTGTGGTGCTAAGTGTCTGAACCCGGGATTCGATCTCCAGGTCATCCTGACACTGGAGCCTGTGCTCTTACTCGTTGAGCCACCTGGCCACCCCTACTGGAGTCCTCTCTTGAGCTGAACTTCCAAAAATTCAAATTCTACTTTAAAGAGTACAATTCTGAGGGACTGGCCATGTGGTATGATTACTAAATACATGCTAACCCAAAAGATTATTTTATGGAGAACTTGCACATGGCAAGTGTTCACATGGTTGTAAGAAGAAGCAGTTCAAGGATACTCTTAAATCATTCTGAAGAACTTTAGTGTCAATTGTGAGACACAGAAGGTACTGACTCACAACTGCCCATCATGGTGTGCCCATATCAAAGAAGGTTCTATACTCCATGAGCAAGATAGAATCACAGAATTCCAGAAGCACAAAGGAAATCTGAGCTGTACAAATTCAGAGTCACCACCAAATGTTCTAACAGTCTACTCATGCCTGACTTGTGTTAGAGGCTTCTGAACTCATACTGGATGGATTAATCTCAGCTGAATTTACTGTGTATCCTGACCCCAGCATCATGATGCCATTGCTCTTCTTTAAAAACAAAAGACTAACAATGATAACAAACATTGTAGCCACTTATAATCTTTAATTTCCCTGCACTCTTTAAGCATTTTTACAGTAGGCAGGACCATAGTTTTTTACTCTAGCTAGACAATGTCATAAAGTATTTATATGCTAATTTCATATTCCTACATAGATTTTAAGTGATTTGAGGTTGCAAAACTTGGCATAATACATACATGTATATGATTTTTTAAAAATGCGTAACATGTCACAGCCACAAAAAAATAGATATAATACTCCCTATTCATTGACAAATCTGATATTTCTACCCTTAATTTTGTCCTTTTCAGGGCAGAAAATAGTTCTTGTACTCATTTATAGAACAGTGCACAGGACAGGAGAGTAGCAAACATACCTCTTCCTAGATTATATTAACTTGAAAGAAGGAAAAACTTACAGAATGATCTCTGAAAACAACTGCACACACACACACACACACACACACACACACACACACACACACACACACACCTGAAGCTTATGATAACGTCTTCTCCACTACAGAAGTAGAATCACATTATAGCATAAAGTTAAAAGTCAAAAAACAGGCTGGAAAAATGAGAAAACATCAGAAAAAAGTAATCCTGACTAGAGAAAATTATTTGTATGACAGGGAAGACCAAAATAAAAAGTCAAAAGAAGAAAACAAAGTTAAAACTGCTTTATAAAAAGACTCAAGGAAAAATATGAATTGGTCTCAGGCCATGGAAGTGCTCAAAGGGATTTTTGAAATCAAGATACATAGAGAAAAAAAAAGAGAAAAGAAGCACAAAATATTAAAGAAAACAATATCTTAAAAAAATGACAATATAGGCCACATGGTAAAAGAGGCACAAAAATCAAATAAAGAGGGGAATGGCTAAAAAAAAAACAATTGCCCAAATGTAAAAGAAAATATACAAAAAAATCACTGAATACAGCTCCTAAGATAGTAGAATTGGTCAAATGAAAAAAAAGAGATGCGACTCACTAAAAAAAAGAATTTCTTAAAAAGTAAAATTGGCCAAAAAAAGCAGGTGTAAAACCTTTAAAATTAGAATTCAAAAAATGGAAGCTAAAGAGTGTGTGAGACATTAAAAAATAAATAAAACCAAATCAAAAGAAGAAAAAAAAATGGAAGAAAGTGTAAAATATCTCAATGGAAAAAACTGACCTGGAAAATAGTTATAGGAGAGACAACTTAGGAATTATTAGACTACATGAAAGTCATGATCAAAACAAGAGCCTAGACATGATCTTTCAAGAAATTATCAAGGAAACTCTGATATTCTAAAACCACAGGTTAAAATGGAAATTCGTTGAATCCACCAATCACCAATTGAAAGAGATTCCAAAATAAAAACTTCCAGGGATATTATAGTCAAATTCTGGAGCTCCCAGGTGAGGGAGAAAATATTGCTAGCAGTCAAAAAAAGGTCAAATATTGTGGAGCCAGTTAGGATAGTACAATATTTGACAATTTATACATTAAAACATCTCAGGGCTTGGAGTATATCCCAAAGGGAAAAGAGAGCTAGGATTGCAAGCAAGAATCACCTACCCAGTAAAATCAAGTATAAACCTATAGGGGGGAAATAGATATTTAATAAAATAGAGGGACTTGCAAGAATTCTGGATGGAAAAAAAAGCAAAGCTGATGAGAAAATTATAATTTCAAATACAGTATTACAGAAAAGCATAAAAAAGCAACAAAACGAGAAATCATAAGGGATTCAATAAGGTTAAATTGTTTATAATCCTACATAGAAAATGATACTTGTAACTCCCCAAAACTTGCTCATTGTTAGGACAGTTAGAAAAAATATGCATAGAAGACACATGGGCGTGAGTTGAATATGACAAATAATTATCGAAAAACATAAGTGGAGAGAAAAAAAGGAATGTACTGGGAGAACAACAAAGGGAAAGACAGAACAGGATTATCTGGTCTAAAAGAGGAGCAGAAAAGCTTTTACAGTAGTGAGGAAGATGGAAGAGATTGACAGAAGTATATCAACATTACTCTCATTGGAATTGGCTCAGAGGGGTGATAATATAAATCGTTGTGTATAGAAATCTCTTACCATACAGTAAAGCAGGAAGGAAATGGGGAAATAGAAGGGAGGGGTATGATAGAAAGAAGGGTAGATTAGAGGAGGTAAAAGTCAGAAGTAAAACACTTTGGAGAATGGATAGGATAAAAGGACAGAGCATGTTAAATAGGGGGAAAATATTGAAGGGAAATACATAGTATCATAACTGTGAAAAAATACAGCAAGTTTCTCTTGTAAAGACCTCATTTCTCAAATATATAGAAAATTGATTCAAATTTATTAGAAAAAGAGCCATTCCCCAATTGATAAATGGCCAAAGGATATGAACAGGCAGTTTTCACACAAAGTAATCAAAGCTAATTGGGGGAAGGGGGGTTAAAAATCTTGCTTTAATCAAACATATGTCATTTACCTACTTCAGGAGGAAAAGGTCAGCACCCTGAACTTCAGAGAATACAGATGTTACCAACAGACAAAAAATACAGACACAGAAACAGATCAGCAGACAGACTTCCAACTGTCTGACCATTACAGCTATACCTAGGCACTTATCAGAGAGGGAACACCAATGCCCAGAGCCTCTTCTGGTCAAATCACACAACTCTCTTCAAAGTGATCCCCCAATCAAAGCTATTTTTAGTCATATGAAAAATGGTCTTAATCCATATTGATTAGGGAAATTCATATTAAAACAAGTCTGTCAGATTGGCTAATATGACAGAATATGACAAATGTTGCAGAGGATGTGGGAAAATTGAGACACTAATACACTGCTGGTGAAGTGGTGAACTGATTCTTCCCCCCCCCCACACACACACACCAAAATACCTTTTAAAAAGAAAAAAAAAGAAAAGTTGTGAACAGCAGCAATCCTCTGGAAAGCTGCTCATGCTTAGCTTTACTGTACCTCTTTGACCATTTGACCATCTGGTTTTTAAGATGTTATCTTCTTCCATATTTTTTTCTGTTTCCTTTACCAACCTTTTAACTATTTTTTTCATGATTTTCCCAGTGTATTAATTAACATTTAACTCTTTAATAAAGTAGGGCTCTGCTTCTGAGGTGGAGGGCACACTGTCCCAAACTTCAGGGGTTTTTTTGCAGCTGTTTTCAGAGATATTTCTAGGCACTGTCCCAAACTTCAGGGTTTTTTTGCAGCTGTTTTCAGAGATATTTCTAGGCACCTGTAAGTTTCCAGTTCTTTCAAGGTGGTATGGTTTAGGAAGAAGTGTTTACTACTCTCCTAGCCTGTGCTCTGGTTTGTAAGTGGCCACAAGCATGCTTTTCTCTCCTGGAATTGTAAGGAGGGTCTCCCCTCCACTGCTACCACCAAGCTTTGTTATGATAATGCTTCTCCTCACCCTGCTACTTGGGCAAAGCAACAGAGTCCTGCCTTAGTGCCAGCAAAATGCCCCTGCAATCTCCTTCTGATCTTTTGTTTAACTACATTACCATTGCTGCTGTTCACAACTTTTCTTTTTTTTTCTTTTTCATTTTTCAAATGCTTTATTAACTTCTGATTTACATCATTCATTTTTGCCAGATTTTGAATTACAAATTTTCTCCCCATTTTTCTCCTACCCACCTCCCCAAAATAGAAGTCCCACAGGATATCCCCTCCTCCAAACTTCTCTCTCCCATATTTTATCCCATACCCCTATTGACTTTTCCAGTAGGGCAGGGTGGATCTCTATGCCCAGTGCCTGTATATCTTCTTTCCCAATTACATGTAAAATAGTATTAATAATAGTACATATATATATTTAAACATTTGATTTTATAACTTTGAATTCCAGATTCATCCGTTTCCTCCTTTGTCACACACCCTTATTGGGAAGATAAGCAGTTCAGTATAGGCTGTACATGTGTAGCTAATGCAAAACATTAACATAGTAGATATATTGTAAAAGACTGACTATATTTCCCTCCCTCCTATCGCAACTTCTACTTGTTCTATTCTCTACTTTCATCCCATCCCTTTTCAAAAGTGGGTGCTTCCAACTTCCCTCCCCCCGCCCAGCCTGCCATCCCTTCCATAATCCCCCCTCTCATCCCTTTCCCCCCTACTCTCTTGTAGGGTGAGAAACCCTATTTAGTGTGTATTTCATTCCCCCCCCCCAAGCCAAATTCAATGAGAATAAGGTTGACCCATTCCCTTTTGACTTCCTATTCTTCCCCTCCATTGTAACAAGTTTCCCTCGCCTCTTCTATGTGAGATAGTTTAACCCATTCTGTCTCTCCCCATCTCCTCTCATCTCTTAATTTCACCTTTTAAGTATCATACGTTCCTATTACCTTGAGCCTGTGTCCTCTATCTATGTATACCTGTAAACATATATACACACATTCACATATGTATTCATATGCCCATATACCCTTATATATAGACATATATATTTCTATTCCCTTCACCTCTTTTCATACTGAGAAAAGTTTCATCAGTTACAATTATTGTTTTCCATGTGGGAATGCTAATAGTTCAACTTTGATAAGTTCCTTATGCTTTATTTTCCCTGTTTACCTTCTCATGCTTCTCTTGCTTCTTGTATCTGAATGGGAAATGTTCTATTCAACTCTGGTTTTTTCATCAAGAATGCTTGAAAGTCCTCTATTCCACTGAATGACCATATTTTCCCCTGAAACATGATATTCATTTTTGCTGGGTAGGTGATTCTGGGTTTTAATCACATCTCCTTTGACCTCTGGAATATCACATTCTAAGCCCTTCAATCCCTTAGTGGAGAAGCTGGCAGATCCTGGGTTATCCTGATTATGTTTCCACAATATTCAAATTGTTTCTTCCTGGCTGCTTGTAATATTCTCTGCTTGAACTGGGAATTTTGGAACGTGGCTATACTATTTTTAGGAGTTTTCTTTTTGGGATCTTTTTCAAGACGTGATCAGTGGATTATTTCAAGCTCTATTTTGCCCTCTGGTTCTAAAACATCAGGGCAGTTTTCCTTGAGAATTTCTTGGAGGATGATTTCCGGTTTTTACTTTGATCATGGCTTTCACGTAGTCCAATAATTTTTAAATTATCTCTCCTGGATCTGTTTTCCAGGTCAGTGTTTTTTTTCCCATGAGATATTTCACATTGCCTTTTATTCTTTCATTTGTTTGGATCTGTTTAAGAGCATCTTGATTTCTCATAAAGTCATTAGCTTCCATTTGCTCCAATTTAATTCTGAAGCAATGATTCTCCTCAGTGAGCTTTTGAGATTCTTTTTCCATCTGGCAAATTTGGCTTTTTAAGGCATTCTTCTCCTCATTGCCTTTTTGAGCTTCTTTTGCCATTTGAGTTAGTCTGTTTTTTAAGGTCTTATTTTCCTCAGTCAGGCTGTTGACTCTCATTTCATAATTTTCTTGCATCGTCCTCATTTATCTTCCCAATTTTTCCTCCACTTCTCTTATATGCTTCTTAAGGTCCTCTATAGCCTGTAACCAGCTCATATTTTCCTTTGAAGCTTTTGGTGCAGGAGTTCTGACTTCACTGTCTTCCTCCGGTTCCATGCTCTGCTTCTTTTTGTCCCCAAAATAGGAGTCTAATATTGGATTCTTCTGTTTTCTTTGTTTCCTTTACCTGGTAATGTTGCCACTCAATTACTTGACTTTTGGGCTTTTTTCCACAGTAGGCATAGGCTACCTGACAGGAGAGCTTTGTACCAAATGCTGGGGCTTTCTCAGCTGCTGGAGTTATTAGTTGGGTGCCCTCTGTGAAGCCTCCATGTGCTCTGCCAGGCTGGACACATACCCCAGGACCTCCACCCTAGACTAAATTCCAGATCCAAGCAGGTTAAAGTAAGAGCAATTACCCCTCATACTGGTTGCTTCCTCCCCCTACACTCTGTAAGCCAGGAGCTGAAGCTGCCACTTGGGGGCAGCTGCACAGCTGCAGCAGTGGCTTCTTGCCCTGGGGGCAAAAGCCAATGCATTCTCAACTACTGAGTCCCAAATTCGCACTGCACTAACCTCTCACTTTGTCCTTAGCATCTATTTGTTGATAATTCTGGAGACAGCCACAGCTTCTGGTGATCTGGAGTCCCTCTGGCCAGCGGCTGGTCAGGCCCACCCTGGGGCTAAAATCTCCAGCTCACATGGGGCTGGGCTCGGCTCCCAGAGTGCTGTGCTGGCCTATTCCTGCTGGCCTGCCAGGCTGTTCTCAGTGAGAGGTAAGCTTCTCTGTGTCATTTTGTGGGTTATATAGCTCTAAAGTTTGTTCAGAGTCGCCTTTTACATGAATTGGGGAAGGTGGAATCCAGAGCCCCATGGATGTACTGCTTCTACTTTGCCATCTGGACTCCTCCCCCACTGTGCACAACTTTTCAAGGTTGTGATTACATAGTATAGTCAATTCTCTATTTATTCAGTAACAAATCAGACTAAAACATTCACAGAAAATCAAAATACAACATTCACCATGTCACAGCTCAACAACTTAACACTAAAATGGCCACATAGCTTTCACCAAAATGCTCACAGTTTTAAGCAAAGTACATTTATTTAGTAAGTCCCTCTTTTAAGAAATCCTTAATTCAATCATCCTTAAGGAGTGAAGCCTCCTTAATTGACACAGAGTACAAATTCAAAGCCCTTCACCCCTAGGTCACAGTTATCTTCAGTCACTACTAAGTACTCTCTTAAGGGGTAGTGGAAAGTACAAAGGCCATCCACCTCTAGGTCACAAGTAATTTACAATCTCATATAATTTACAATCTCATCAGTCTGAATTATATACCCAAAGAGAGGTCTTTTCATCTTGACTCAAGGCAGGCTCTCAGCTTCTATGGTTCCTCTTCCATGGTCCCAGCTTCTGCCCATATCCAACCAATTGCTACCTTAATTCAAAGGCAGACAGCTCCCAGTTCCTTGTCCATCTCTTCGTGCAGTTCCTGATCCATATTGAAGCTCACAGTGTCTAGTTCACCTAAAGTACTTATTCTAATACCAGGAAATCTAGTCCCAGAACCAGAAAGTCAAAGTCATTACAGTAACCATGAAGTTGGTACACATGGTTAATGCAGTGAACACCTACATTCCCAAGCCTTCACAACAGAACAGGTTCCCTCAAGCAGGGATCCTTTTCTATCCCTCAAGCTATCTCCTCAGCCTGGTTCTTGGAAGTTCTCAGCAGAAGTTCACAGAAGAAAAGTCTTAGCAGAAGTTCGCAGGAGAAAATTCTCAGCAGAATTTCCCAGAAGAAAAGTCTCAGCAGAATCTCCATTCTCAAAATCAAAATAACTTTCTGGCCTTTCCTCCTCAGCCTCCATGTGGCTTTCTCCAAGAAATTCTGGCTCTCCAACTTGTGTTTTTCCTTATATAAGGTTTTAGCTCCACTCTGTTCTACCCATTCCTTTTATGTCTGCAGCAGGGTTTCATACCCTCTGTTTCTTAACAGAGGCTTGATATAATTAACTTGAAACTGAGTGCTAAGTACCTGTTAGCTTGCCAATGTAAGGGGAATCTTCAAATTCCATTACTATTGCAGGTATAAAAAGCCAATGAGAAGATTGCTTTAAAAGCAGAATTGACCTAATGGAAAAAAATAGGTCCAAAAGCTCACTGAAGGAAATAAACCCTTAAAAATTATATTGGAGCCTGAAAGCTAGCAGTTTTATATGTAATCAAGAAACAACAAAACAAAGCCAAAAGAATGAAAAAATAGAAGACAGTGTAAAATGTCTCATTGGAAAAAGCAACTGACCTGGAAAATAGTTCCAAGAGGGATAATTTAAAAATTATTGGACTACCTGAAAGACATGATAAAAAAAAGCCTAGATTTCATCTTTCAAAAAATTATCAAGGAAAACTGCCCTGATATTCTAGAACTAGAGGATAAAATATAAATTGAAATAATCTACCAAATACCTCATGAAGTAGATCCCAAAATTAAAACTCCCAATAATATTATAGAAAAATTCCAGAGTTCCCAAGTCAAGGAGAAAATATTTCAAGGAACCAGAAAGAAACAATTCAAGTATGGTGGAGTCACAGTCAGGATAACACAAGATTTAGCAGCTTCTACATCAAAGGATTGCAGGGCTTGGAATATGATATTCTGCAGGCCAAAGAAGCCAGAATTACGACCAAGAATCACCTACCTAGCATAACTGAATATAGTCCTTCAGAGGAAAAAATAGATATTTAATGCAATAGAGGACTTTCAAGCATTCTTGATGAAAAGACCAGAGCTAAATAAAAAATTTGACTTTCAAAGAAAAGATTGAAGAGATACATAAAAAATGTAAGTAAGAATGGGAAATCATAAGGTACTTAATAATGTTAAACTCTTTACATTCCTACATGTCTATGTTTTCTTTCACAACATGCTTATTAAAGGTATGTTTTGTACCAGTGCATATGTATAAGTTATATATGTACAATCAAATTAGACACATTTCAAAATTAGTTAGCAAATTGCTTGCCTTCTCAATAACCGGGGTGGGGATGGAGAAAGGGAGAGAAATGGACCTTAAAGTTTTAAAAACACATGTTAAAAATTGTTTTTACATGTTACTGGGGAAAAATATAAAACTAAATAAACGCCAAGAAAAGAAAAAAAAATATGAGCAGATTGAGAAGAACTTTGTATACAGTAAAGGCAATATTGTGTGATGATCAACTGTGAATGACTTAGCTGCCCTCAGCAAGGCAATGACCCACGATAATTCTGAAGGACCTCTGATGAAAAACACTCTGCACCTCCATAGCACTAAAGGAGTCTGGATGTAAAATAAAGTACACATTTCATTTAGTTTCCTTGGTGTCTTTTGTCTATTATATTTTACAACATGGCTAACAAAGAAATGAATAAACAAACAAATAAATAAACTGAAGACAATATAAAATACTTGGGAAGTTACCTGCCAAGAAAACCCTGGAACCATATGAACAAAATTACAGAATACTTTTCACAACTTACAAGAACTGATGTTGAGTGAAGTGAACAGAATCAGGAGAACCTTGTACACAGAACCAGTAACATTATTTGATGGTCATCTTTGATAGACTTGGTTCTTATCAGCAATACAATGATCTAAGACAATTCCAAAGGACTCGTGATTGAAAATGCTATTTACATACAGAAAAATAAACATGAAGTCTAAATGCAGATAAAAGTATTTTATTTTCACTTTTTAATTTTTTTTTACTTTCTCATTTTTCCTTTTTTGTTCTAATTCTTTTACAACATAACTAATTTTGAAATATGTTTAATTTGATTGTACATATATAACCTATATATGATTGTTTGTCATATTTGTGAGAGGGGAAAAGAGAAAGAGAGAAAAAAGTGGAATTTAAAATCTTATAAAAGTAAATGTTGAAGACTATAAAAAACATTTTTCACACTAATAAAGTCAGATCCAAACCATTGGAGAAACATTAGTTGCTCAAGAGTTGGACAAGCCAATATAATAAAAATGACAATTCTATCTAAATTAATTTATTAATTCTGTTCTAGACTTCTCAAACTAACAAATAATTGTTTTATAGAGCTAGTTAAAATAGTAAAAAAAAAAGTCATCTGCAAGAACAACAGATCAAGAATATCAAAGGAATCAATGAAAAAAAGTGAAGGAAGGTGACTTAGCAGTACCAGATTTCAAACCATATTATACAAAAGCAATCATAAAAAAATAAAACAACAACAACCTGGTGCTATCTAAGAAATAGAGTGATGAATCAGTGGAATAGATTAAGTACCCAATAAAAACAGTTTTATGAGCATAATAATCTAGTATTTTATAAACCCAAAGACACAAGATTTGGGAGTAAAAAATCAGCATTTGACAAGAAATTGCTGAGAAAACTGGAAAGCAGTTTGGGAGAAACTACGGATATACCAACATTTCACTCCATATGCCAAAATAAAATCAAAAGAGGTAAAGGTTCTAGACATAAAAGCTGATATATAGGTTAATTAAAGGAGCATAGAAAAATATACCTGTCAGATTTATGAATAAGGGAAAATTTTTACCAAACAAGAGATAGATAGGATCACAAGAAATAAAATGGATAATTCTGATTACATTAAATTTTTAAAAAAGCTTTTTTTTTGGGGGGGGGGGGGAACTAATGAAGCCAAAATTAGAAGGAAAAGAGGATACTGGAAAAAATATAGCAAGATTATTTTTTCCTAATAAAGACCTCATTTCTCAAATAAATAAGACCTGAGTCAAAGTTATAAAAATAAGATCCATTCTCCAATTGATAAATGCTCAAATGATTTGAACAAGCAGCATTCAGAAGAAGGAATCAAATTTATTACTAGTCACCAAAACAATACTCTAAATCACTATTGATTAGAAAATTGAAAATTAAAGCAACATTGAGACATCACTACATACCTATTAAAGTGGCTAACATGACAGAAACCAGAAACAGAAAATTACAAAAATTTAGGGGATGTGGGAAAATATGTGCACTAATGCACTGTTGTTGGAGTTATGAAATGGTCCAAGTATTCTGCAGTACAGTTTGAAACTTAGCCCAAAGCATTAAAAAACCATGGATTTTTTTCCACTGAGAAATACTTCTGCTTATTCTGTATCCCGAAGAGATTAAATTAAAACATCAAGAACCTAATAGCACAAAAGTATTTATAGCAGCTGCTTTTGGGGTGGTAAAGGTTTTGAAATTGAGGAAAAGACATTTAATTAGAGGCTGACTAAATAAGTAGTGGTATATGATTATGATGGAATACTACTTTATTACAAAAAAGTGATGAGCAGGTTGGTTTTAGAGAAACCTATGAAGAGTTATATGAACGGACTCTGGGTAAAAGGAGCAGAATTAGTAGAACATTATACACAGTAAAAGCAATATCATAAAGATGATCAGTTTTCAAAGATTTATCTGCTCTAATCAAGACAATGATAGACAATCATTCCAAATGGTGAAAAATGCTATCCACCTCCAAAGAGAGAAGAAATAAACTCTGAGAGCAGATCGAAGCATATTTTTAAAATTTCTGTTGTTGTTGTTGTTGTGTGTGTTTTCTTTCACCACGTGACTAATATGGAAATATGTTTTCCATGACTTCACATGTATAATCAATATTGTATTGTTGGCTTTCTCAAGGGGTAGGATAAAGGTGCGAAAAAGAGAACCTGGGATGCAAATTTTTAAAAAGTTAATTTTTTTACATGTAATTAGGTACTATTTAATGAAATAAATATATTTAAAATAATCAACCAACATTTTCATATTTAAATAATGGAAATATATCTTTTTGGAAACCATAAACTGTCATGTAAGTTTTTTTAAAAAGATATAGATTTAATTTTGAAAGATATTAACAAAATTTCCCTTCTTGTGTCATCTTCTATGAATCTTGATTGCTTTATTCATTCACCTTCCTTGCTTTCCTACCTTTTGTGTTTCTTTTCATTCTTTACATTCATCAGTACTTCATTATAGGTGTTTAAGCATCTTGACTCATGTTATTGTCTTTACCTAAATTTCCTTCCCCTTGATGGTGAATAGGCAAGCTGAAATCTAGGCAATATCATGAGGTGCCTTTTGTCCTTCTTCCTCTATGGCTATTCTTTCAATCTTGCTTTCAGCAGCTTCAGACTCCTCCTGGATGTCTTATCTGGTGCATCACCTGGGCCAAAGAAGTTCACCCTTCCCAAAAGACCAGGTTTAATGATTTTAGTTGCTTTTCAAAGGGGCTGACATGACTAGTGACTTTATACTTTGATCTTTAAGTTTATCCTAATACTTTTGAAACTTTGGATCTTTTTTTTATTAAACCAGAGCTTCTCATTTGCATTTCTGTTAGAAATTCAGCTTTCACAGCAATACCAACTTCATTCCTTTGAGTTCACATCCTGAAAGACTGGTGTTAGCACCAGGAGAGAGGTGTGAATTTCCTCAATTTATCTTAATGAGGTGCTAAACTCCACTTTTAATTATGACTACCATTCAAATGTCAACATCCTGTGTCATGAATATGCCCCTAATATGCTTTATCAGAGTAAGTCCCTTATAGTGTGGTATTTATAGAATTCTCAGCTTAAATCCATTACATTCTGATAGTGTGGGTTGTGGATTTTGTAGGGTATTGAGGAATTTTGTGGGTTTTCTATAAAACCTCCTACATTCTTTGTAGAACACCTGGTAGTAAATTCCAGCACTTTGACTTCCCATTTTAATCTGATGCTGAGTTGTTAATATGAAATATTTCATGCTGAAAGCCACTTATAGCCAGCTAATTAGTAGTGGGGGAAGTGAGATTAAGGAATGGAAGTGGTAAAGTAGGGAGCCATTGAGGAGCTAGGGGGTGAAAATTTATAACAGTATAACTTGGAAAGAAAAATATATGTTCCTTATCCTACCTAAATAATTCCCATCTGCTCATATTACTCCCTTGGCGAGTTGTGTTTCAAGTGTCCTTTTTCTTGAGATCCTACAGTTTTAAAGAGAAAAATGGTTGGGGTTAAGGGGAGGAGATAAATAAACTAATGTGCCATATAGCCAAGCTGTTTCTTCTACCTAGTTATTCCTAAATACTAAAAACTAAAGACTTTTACCATTCCCCATATAAGATTGCTGATGATTACATAATTAATAAAAAATAATACCCATCCAAATAAGAATACGAAACTCTATAATAACAATAGATCCAAACATAGTGAGAATGAGACAATACTTGATTTTTATAGGATTATTTTTCTTTTTGAAGCATGCCACCAAAACTATGACATTGAGAACAGTTGCTATGACACATGGCAATTATCAGGGAGATAGTTTAAGCCCACTATGGTTGTACCTAGCTTTAAATTCATTATCTTCTCTCTCTAGAAAAAAAAAAGAAAAAAACTAAGGATGATTTGCAAATTAGAGAGGAAAACTGAATCAAAATATCTTATAAATTATTTTATGTAGACATATCATTTAAATATATGTGGCATTACTGAAAAACATATGAAATAGCTTATTCATCTCATGGAAATATTCTCTAATATTTAAATTGATATTTGATTTCAATAAGGGCAAAATTCTCCTAGACCTATTCTTGACTTCCTCTGGACTTAAAAAATTCACCCTTCTACTGCAGCCTCATCCTGGAAATTCACTCAATGTCTGGTACTTCCTCACTTTTCAATCCCTACCATCATGCCTACCATCCCTACAACCCATTAGCTATGGAATATTCTTCCACAAGGCCTCCTGAACTACATTGGTGAGTGCCTCCTTAAGCCTCCATTTTGTGCAGGGGACAAGAGCATTGCTTTCATTCTCTCCCTGAACGTGTTCCTGACTTTTTTTTTTTACTTCAAAACCATGTCTCTATAACATCATTCCTTCACACCTCATAACCCTGGCATTTTCAACTTCCTTTTACTTGTTGTATACAAATGGAAGCTCCTTGAGAACAAGGATTGTCTTTCTTTTGGCATGTATTTGTATTCTTAGTTTTTAGCAAGTGCCTAACAGATAGTCAGTGCTTGCTGGATGTTTGTTTCCTTGCTTCCTTCAAAAATTATATTTTTTAAGCAATCAGGGTTAAGTAACTTGCTCAAGGTTACACAGCCAGTTATTTCTGGGTGTGGTGCTGAGTGTCTGATCCCAGGATTCAATCTCCAGGTCATCCCAATACTAGAGCCAGTACTCTTACTTGCTGAGACAGCTGGCCGCCCACCCCTCCTTCAAAAATTCTTAACATAGCCTTAGCCAAGTCTTTTAGCTAGAGCCCAGAGTTGAAATTGTATCAACAGCTGAAGGCAAAACTTGCAAATCTATTGGAATTCTACTGAGCATAAAATTATCAATGAGAAAACTTTAGTTGAATATGTTAATATAACATGACATCCTGCAATCAAAGCTTTATAGAAAAACATTTTCAAAACAATTACCATCTACACATGGTGAATATTGACTTACTCCTTCAGAATTAAAATCAAACAAAAACAGGGGGGTGGAGTCAAGATGGTGGAGTAGAAGCAGGACCCTGGCCCGTGCTCCAGGTTCCACCTTCCCCAATCCATGTAAAAGGGGATTCTAAACAAACTTTGGAGCTGTACAACCCACAAAATGACACAGAGAAGTTAACCTCCCACTGAGGAAAGCCAAGCAGGCTGGCAGAAATTGGCCAGCACAGTGCTTTGGCATCTGAGCCCAGGCCCCTGTGAGCCAGAGGTTTTAGCCCCAGGGAGGGCCTGAGCAGCCACCAGCTGGAGGGACTCCAGATCATTAGCAGCTGTGGTCCTTTCCAGATTCATCAACACATAGATACAAAGGACAAAGTGAGAGGTCAGTGCAGTCTGGACTTTGGGACCCAGGGAGTGTGAGTGAGTGGCTTTTGTCCCCGAGGTGAGAAGTCACTGAGACCCTGGCACCACCAGCCAGTGCCACATGGCAGCTTCAGCTCCTGGCCTGCAGAGCATAGGAGGACCAAGCACTAGTCTGATGGGTATCTCTCTTGTTTTAATCTTCTTGGATCTGGATTGCAGTCTAGGGTGGAGGTCCTGGGGTGTAATTCCAGCTTGCCAGAGTGTGTGGAGACCTCAGAGAGGGCACCCATCTAATACTTCTGGCAGCTGAGAAAACCCCAGCGTTTGGGAGGAAAGCTCCCCTGTCTGGTGGCAGAGTCCTACTGTGGCAAAAAGCCCAGGGGTCAACTGACTGTGGGGCAACAAGACCAGGCAAAGGAAACAAAGCAGACAGAAGATTCCAACATTAGATTCCTATTTGGGGGACAAAAAGGAGTAAAGCATGAAACAAGAGGAAGGCAGTGAAGTCAGAACATCTGCATCAGAAGCTCCAAAGAAAAATACGATCTGGTTACAGGCCATAGAGGACCTTAAGAAACAGATAAGAAAAGTGGAGGGAAAATTGGGAAGAGAAATGAGAACAATGCAAGAAAATTATGAAATGAGAGTCAACAGCCTGACTGAGGAAAATAAGACCTTAAAAAACAGACTAACTCAAATGGCAAAAGAGGCTCAAAAAGGCAATGAGGAGAAGAATGCCTTAAAAAGCCGAATTCGCCAGATGGAAAAAGAATCTCAAAAGCTCACTAAGGAGAATCATTGCTTCAGAATTAAATTGGAGGAAATGGAAGCTAATGACTTTATGAGAAATCAAGATGCTGTTAAACAGACACAAACAAATGAAAGAATAGAAGGCAATGTGAAATATCTCATGGGAAAAACCAGTGACCTGGAAAATAGATCCAGGAGAGATAACTTAAACTTATTGGGCTACCTCAAAGCCATGATCAAAGTAAGAACCTAGAAACCATCTTCCAGGAAATTCTCAAAGAAAACTGCCTCGATATTTTAGGACCAGAGGGCAAAATAGAGGTTGAAAGAATCCACTGATCACCTCCTTAAAAAGATCCCAAAAAGAAAACTTCTAGGAATATTATAGCCAGGTTCCAGAATTCCCAGATTAAGTAGAGAATATTACAAGCAGCCAGGAATAAATAATTTGAATATTTTGGAAACACAATCAGGATAACCCAGGATCTGGCAGCTTCTATACAGACGGATCGAAGGGTTTGGAATATGATATTCCAGAGGTCAAAGAAGCTGGGATGAAAACCAAGAGTCACCTACCCAACAAAACTGAGTATTATGTTTCAGGGGAAAATATGGTCATTCAGTGGAATAGAGGACTTTCAAACATTATTGTTGAAAAAAACAGAGTTCAATAGAAAATTTGACATTCAGATACAAGAAGCAAGAGAAGCATAAGAAGGCAAACAGGGAAAATAAATCATAAGGAAGTTATCAAAGTTGAACTATTAACATTCCTACATGGAAAAACTATAATTGTAACTCATGAGACTTTTCTCAGTAGTTGAATGGAATGCAAATATATATATGAGGGTATATGGGCATATGAATACATACATGAATGTGTGTATATATGTTTACAGGTATACATAGATAGAGGGCAAAGGACCAATTTAATAGGAAGGGATGATACTTAAAAGTTGAAATTAAGAGGTGATAGAGGAATATAATGAGAGGAGATGGGGAGAGACAGAATGTGGTAAACTATCTCATATAGAAGAGGTAAGGGAAAATGGTTGCAATGGAGGTGAAGAATAGGAAGGCAAAAGGGAATGGGTCAACCTTATTCCCATTGAATTTGGCTTGAGGAGGGAATGAAATACACACTAAATAGTGTATCTCAACCTCCAGGAGAGTAGGGGGGGAAGAGGATAAGAGGGGGATGATGGAAGGGAGGGCAGGCTGGGGGGAGGGAAATTGGAAGCCCCCACTTTTGAAAAGGGACAGGATCAAAGTAGAGAATAGAACAAGTGGGAGGTGGGATAGGAGGGAGGGAAATAGTCTTTTACAATATGTCTATTATGTTATTGTTTTGCATTAACCACACCTGTACAACCTATACTGAACTGCTTATCTTCCCAGCAAGGGTGGGAGACAAGGGAGGAAGGGAATGAATCTGGAATTCAAAGTTTTAAAATCAAATACTCAAATATATATATATATATTATATATATATACATATATATATAATATATATATGTGTGTGTGTGTGTGTATCTATATACTATTATTAATACTATTTTCCATGTAATTGGGAAATAAGTTATACATGCACTGGTGCATAGAGATCAACTGGAAAAGTTGAAAGGGGTATGGGAGAGAGTAATTTGGAGGAGGGGATATCCTGTGGGACTTCTATTTTGGGGAGGTGGGTAGGGGAAAAACGGGGAGAAAATTTGTAACTCAATATCTTGCAGAAATGAATGATGTAAATCAGAAGTTAATAAAGCATTTGAAAAAAACAAACAAAAACAGATATGGAAATACCATTTTTAAGAAGTACCATATTAAAGAACCCATCATTATGTATACAGGGTCTAGAAAGATTTTCACTCACTTGCCAATGAGCTGAAAGAATAATAACAAATATTCTCTTAACACATAATAGGTACAGATATATTTTGGAAGAAGCAGACACCAGTGATTAGTGATGAAAGCTCATAATGGAAACATCCCATTATAATTATTAAATATAACTGATAATGTTTTCTTTCCACATAAAATTTCTGAAAAACTAAAGAATAGAATCAAAAGTACCACTATGTATTACCTATGCATGAATTCTGTCAACAACATGTCAACAACAAGGTAGCATATAAACGATTTATAATGGTAATTCCGGACCAGGATATCACTACCAACAAAAACAAAAGAATTGTTTTTAAGGAGCCTCTCTTAATGATCAATGCACATTATGTAAGGAAAAGGTAGAAATTTTGCAACATATTGATTAAGATTTGCAAAATTTAGCTCAGACCAAAGATGTAATAAGCATTGTAGTTAGAATCACATATCGGAAATAAACTACCTCTCTTGAACTAACAGATATAAATCCTCATACAAAAAATATAGACCTCAAAATGACCTAGATATCTCAAACACGTAATTTTAATTCATCTGAAATTCAATTTTCTCAACTATAAAATAGGGACAATAAAACACATACTGTTGAGCATTAAATGAGATAATATAGGTAAAACTTTGCAAATCTTAAAATGCTATATACATATGAACTATTATTATTTCTATAAAACCCATTTGGATATCACGAATGTCTTTTCTGCTAATGTATCACTTTTATCAGGATATCTTCCTAATATTCAAAAATCAAATTGGTATTCATCAAAACATCTCATGAAATTTGGAGGAGTAAGGAATGCGTCCTTAGATGGAGACCCATTTGAATTCAGTAGAAAAATAGGGAGACCAGGTGCCCCCTTTGGAACAAGAATAGTTATGATAACTTATGTGGGAAAAGTTTGCAGCGAGTATCTTCCATATGTGCATTTCATCAGAATTGACTAGAAGAGACAGTTATTCCAGGTACAGAGCCAGTCTTACAAAACCCTGCCCATTTACTGGCATACTAAGGAGAAAGCATGATTTCTATTAGGAAACTAATATGTGGATTTCATTGATTTCATTACTTTTGGATCTCACAAGGAAACTGGCTTTTTCTTAGTGCATTGAAGAGAGGGGTATAGAGTGGGAAAATTGAAGGAAAGAGAGAAGCAATGAATGAGGGGGAAAAGGATGGAGAAAATACTAGATTTGGCTTCATCATAGGCATTTTGTTTGAATCATGCTTCTCCCACCTCATGTATCACCTTGAGCAGGTTACTTTCCATTTCTATACCTGTTTTCTCATCTGAAAATGATATTTTAGACTAGATGAGCTCTATGATTCTGTTCAAATATAAATCAATTTTCATGTATGTTTGTGCAAATAGACGATTCTATTTTCCTACTTTCAGGTAATTGGAATAAGAGGGTTAAGTTAACTATGATTAATAATAGCATTATGGAGTTACATAACATTTAGCAGTTATGAAGCTCTTTCACACCCATTATTTCACTTGATCATAGTAGCTGTCCTAGGAGACAAGCATGGCATGCATTACTAAACCTGCGGTAAGATGAAAAAAAACTGAGAGCTAGAGAAGTTATATGATACAATATACCATTTATTAAGGACCTAGTATTGACATGGTACTGTGCTAAACTAAATATATAGGGGCAATGGAAGTCAGGAATGCCTGAAATCAGACATTTACTACATGTGTGATTTTGAGTGAGTAATTTAATTGCTTCCCTGACTCAGTGTCCTCCTCTCTAAAGTGGGGATAATAACATCATCTATTTCAAAAGATTGTTGTAGGACAAAATGAGATAACATTTGTAAAATATTTTGCAAACTTTAAGCATTGTATTATTAATACTGTTATCATCATAATCAGTCATCGTTATTAATAAAGACAAAAAGAAACAGTCCCTGATAACAAGGAGTTTATGCTTTACTGGGGATGCAAGTAAAGGGGAAAGATAAACCTAGTCATCGTGTGAGAGCCAATAATCAATCCCAAGCCTTCTGTCTGTCCCCAAATCCAGTGCTCTTTTGCATAATTTTGCTTTGCTTTATAATATTTATGGTATTGTGAATCATATTAGTAACTTTTAAGTGCTGTCGCAGTTATCCACCACTGGATAGAGAAAGCCCTACACAGAATCCTTTGCCAATTTAGACCAATATAAAGGCCCAAAATCAAAGGTAAATTATTTGCTGCCACATAATTGCTGATCAGACAAGGACCGAAGAATGAGTAGAAGTAAATACATGCATAAATAAGTATTTAAAAAAATTTTTTTTGTGAGGGAATTTGGGGGAAAGTGGGGAGGACTATGTAGATTTTAACAATTTCTCCTTTTTGGTGTTGTTTGTTTTTCAGGTAGAAAACTAGTTTTGGGGGATTGATGAAGTAGGCATTATGGGTAGTTATTGTACTGTGATAGCCTCTAGCAAAAGTTGCCTTTTTTCAAAGAAAGAGTTGATTTAATTAGGATTAGAATCTATATCTTTAGATACATTTTTTTTCCTGTTACATTTAAATGTCCTGGTTCTTTATATGACTCTGTGTATATACTCATATGTTCATACCTACTTGTGTTCTTGCCTATGGTATGAGGGGAGGTGATGATAAGAAAGGTGAGGATCATTTAGCAAAGCTTCTTAATGACTGAGATCAAATGAAGACATGAAAAGATGGGGGGGGGGAGCATGGGCAACAAAATAGAAGTGGAGAGCCCAGAAAGGAAGATAGAAGCCCATTGAAGATAAACTGTTTCCTCCTTCACAATGTGGCTTTAGCGCAGGCTTCCTCAAAGTTATTAATTTGGGAATCTCTCAACATCTCCAAATCGTTCTCAGTTTTCTAAGGAAACATATCATTTATTCAAATATGCAGATTTCTTAACTGGCAGACAATTAATATGATATTTTTGATAGTGGCTAGATTTTTATATTTATTTTAATGTCATGCTAAGTATAAACTGGGGACTTTAACAGAGGTGAAGGCATTTTCAGCTACAAGTCTCTATTTGGTTCCAACTCTCCTAGGTGGGCCATCTTGAATATGTTAAAGCAATTAGGTGATCATGCATTTTCTAATTGACGAAAAATGTTAATAGTACCTTCAAAAAATCTCTCACTCTTCTTTTCAGCAGTGCAGAAATGGCTGCCAATGGAGCATGCATGGAACAGATGCCAAAAGACAGCTTGGAAACCTCCAAAAAGCTTAGAAACAAGAGTTGCTATTCATCCATATGGCAGGCTCAACCCTGGCATATCAAGCTCCTCCTTTAGGTTGCCAAGGAGCTGAAATGGTATTCCGAATGGATCACTTATTTTATGAAACCATTAAACATTTTATGATACCCTTTACATTAAAATGGAAGAGTAGACACCCATAGCATGGACTTTAAACCCTTTTCAAAGAGTGTGAAATTGTTTAGATTAGACTATTTAATTTTCTAGGTTCTCTAAAGGTTAGTTTTAAAAGACTGGAATATCCAAAATGTGTCAGAAGAAAATTGAGTAGCACTTCTCTTAAAGAGAAACCTCCATTCTTAATGGAGTTCCCCAACCTTCAGAAGATGGCCTTTTTATTACCCTCTATTGTACACTTTATCATTCCATTTCTCTTCTATACACTCTCCAAAATTCTCCCACATACCTGAAAAATCCTCCCATTCCCTTAAATACACTCAAACTGTATTTATTCCTTTAGAACTAATTCAAGTCCCATCTCCAAAATAAAAACTTTTATGATGGCTACAGCTGATACTGGTCTCTAATTTATCTTATAGCCTAATAATCTGTAATGGGAAAAAAAACTAGATCACATATTATTTTGTATTGCTCACTAAATATGTTTTACACTTTAGCTTTATCTCGCCCAAAGAAACTGGTAACTCTGTGACAGCAGGCTTTCTGATTTATATATATTTGGTTGTTCCATGGCACTCAACTTCATATTGGGAATTTAGTAAACAATAATAAATTGATTGATTGAGATGGGAGAAAAAGAGAAAGGTTTTCTCCTCCTAAATTGTATGTAATAATAATAGCAACAGTAATAACTAACATTTACATAGTCTTTTAAGAGTTGCAAAAAGGTTCACATACATTATCTCATTGAATCCTCAAAACAACCCTGTGAGATAAGTGCTTTTATTATCCTCATTTTACAGATAAAACTAAGGGAGGTTAAGTGACTTATCCAGAATCACTCAGCTAGTAAGTGACTGAGAGTGCATTACCTTGTGCATGGTGAGTGACCTCCTTCATGCTTGTAGAGGAATAAAAGCTACTTTATATAGATCCCGACTTAACATATCCTTGTTATTGATTCTGAACTTCAGATAATTATGACTTAAGGATGGCATTGGTTCTATGTTAAAGGAATCCCAGCATCCTATCTAATACTATAAAGATTTGTGGTTGGCTTGATAGTATAAACTTTAATGGATAGGATACATAGAGATATAGAATACATAGAGATAGAAAAAAAGTCATGTAGGTCCCTAAGGAGTCATTATTGCTTTCAGATAGAATCCTTAACTTTTATCAGTCCAGAAATCTAGGCATGCAGCAATCAATACTAGAATTTTCTCTATATTCATCTAGACTTCAGTTATAGGAGGAGGGAAGGATTTGTGCCTTCAATAAAGTCTTCAGTTATAGGATCATAGACAAAGGAGACCTGGCTTAAGCTCAGATTGGCCCACAATACATTTACAATACAGATTTTTTTCTCCACCATGGGGTCAAGTACTATACTGACTCTCAGATTTCAGTGATATATGGAGGCTCAAGAAGACTACATTGGCTCTGGTCAATAACTAAGGTCACAATAAGGATATTTTTAATTGTCTATGTAAGCAGGGATTAACTTCTTTTACACATTTGTAAAATTTGGGGGAGGAAGTTCTTATATATTCTTCTTATATTTAATGCTTATAATAAGTATGAACTGACTGATCTGCTATCTACTTCTCACAATGGCTGATTCAAATTTCTTTCTCTCTTCTTGACCTTATTTCTACCTCAGTTTTAGTCCCTGATACCCATATCAAATGATCTAGCCTTTTAATTTTTATTAAAAACTAAAATTATTTAATTTTTAGTTTCATCAACTCTTTCTACATATCTCAATTCTTCTAAATTATTTTTAGTGGAATTGGGACAGGGAGGGCAATTCATATGTATGGTAGAGAATACTACACTCATCCGAATTGATGTAAATACAGAACGCCCAGATTTTATTCAATTAATTAATCTAACAAAGGTAGAAAATAAGTATGAACTAGTTTTTAAATTGAAAGTAAAGTGGTTTTATCTTGAATAATGTCAGATGATAGAAATATCTCATAATTGACTGGAAGAATCAAATAAAGCCCTGGGCCTCTGTATAATATAATAATTCATTTAAGAAATGTGTAGTCAAGTTTCAAACCAGTCAAGTTTCCTTATGTTTCCAGGTTCAGAGGGCCTGAAAGAATCATTCTTAAATTTTTAGCAGAAAGTGTGTGTGATAGGGAGACGATTAAAGGGGAAAGTGATCCCTAAGTAGCATGAAACTCTGCCACCTCCCCACTGACCATGTCATAAGAGGCATTGGACTAGTGGGGCTCAAACCAAGAGGATAGAGAGATATGCAGAAGGTAAAGGACTAAGACAGAAGTAGAGATCTGAATAAAGATATCAATCAAATGGATAAAGCAGCTTCCAATCAAGGACATGACCCCATGAACCAAAAAAATAAAATGTGGGTATGGATCCAATAAAGAAATTCTAATAACCATGACTTGAGTTTGCACTTTGGTCACATATGTTATTTATGTGTACATCTAATTAGATTCTATAACTCTATTCTAGAGTTTAGGGTGTGTTCAGGGAAAACTAGTGCCTCTGGGGTGAAGGCTATTGAGCCCTTTGCAGGGCTCCTTTTCACCTTTGGGGTCCACCTATTCCACTTAACTTTTACCTGTGGCTCCAAGAAGCTGTAGCATGCCCAGTGACCACAGCCTGGTAAACTGTTTTGGCAGGGGAGGGGGAGTTAAACCAGATTGAGGGTAACCGAAGAGTCTCAAACCTGTTGGTGAGTTAGGGAGATGTCTACCCCAAGCATGTGAAGATCTCCCCTGTTAGGATGGATGGATGAGAACAATTTGTTCCAACAGTCACGAAGGCAGCTGCAGCTATGAAGTGCTTAGAGCTTGGTTAGACAACAAAGACACCAAGGTCGTCCACTGCATCTTGAGCCATCACCAGTTGTCTTGATTCTGTCCTGCCACTGGACTGTGAGGACACTGGAGGTGAAAGTGAGGCTGATGATTTCATGCAATTCTGCCTCACTTAAATCCAATTTGCACATAAATAAAAAGACATCACCCATATCATTTTACAGTTTTTACCTATTTCAAAGTCCTGTGGCGATTGGCAAGTGCTGAAGCAGTGGGTACAGATGGACTAGAGCTGTAGTTGTGACGTTGCACATAGGTGGCCCAGGCCATAGGGTCATTTTTTCACTGGAAGCAGCAGTGGGATTTGGCAGCCCCTAGGTGTATGAGCAGCCTTTTAAGGATCATACTGCTTCCCTCCTGGTGTGAGGAAAGGGCTAGAAAAGGTGCCCTAAATTGTTTCTGCTTACTCAACCCTGATTACTGCAGCAGACAGGGAATCCCATTCTGTGGTCCAAACACACACACACACACACAGTACAAAAAGGTCTACAAAGATGATTCCACTCACTATAGGCACAGAGAATGTTCTCACACTTATAGACAACACAAAATCCAGTAGGTTTGAAAGATGAATAGCTCTTGTTGCAAGAGAACTCAGCAGGTATCACATCCAAATAGCAGCCCTGAGTGAAACAAGTCTGGTAAATAAAGGTCTGCTTACTGAAGTTGGAGCTGGATACATGTTTTTCTGGAATAGATGCAGTGAAGGGGAGCATTGTGAAATTGGTGTAGGTTTTGCAATCAAAACTAATCTAGTTCACAAGCTTGTATGCCTCCCAAAAGGAGTCAATGACTAGCTCGCAACAATGTGATTGCTACCTGCAGGAAAATGTCCAACCACCATGATTGGTGCATATTTTCCTGACCTGGAGACATTTAACATCAATGTGCCAAAAGAAGACAAGCTTATCAGGGTGGGCATGTGGCTCAGTGAATAGAGCACCAGCCAGGAAGTCAGGAGGACCTGAGTTCAAATCCAGTCTCAGACACTTAACACTTACTAGCCGTGTGACCTTGGGCAAGCCACTTAACCCCAATTGTCCTGACCTCCAAAAAGAAAAAAAAAAACCTCTTATAATTTTGGATGACTTTAATGCTAGAATAGGCTCAGACTCTCAAACTTGGCAGGGAGTCATAGGGAGCAATGGATTTGGAAACAGCAACAGCAATGGTCACTTACTACTGAAGACTTGTGCAGCTCATGATCTTCTTCTCATCACCAAAAATGTCCTCTATTTAACTAAACTGAATAAAACTTCATGGATGCACATTCGCATTGGCATTTAATATACTGTGACTGTAAGGAGAAGAGACAGACAGGATGTGAGAGTGGCAAAGGCAATCTGTGGCATAGAGTGCTGGACTGATCAAGACATCCTCGCTAAGCTGAATATTCTAATTCAACAAAAGCAACATCCCCAAAGCAAAATGACTGCCAGAAGACTTAATCTCATCAGATTAGAGCATGTCTCTGGGCAGGAACAGTTTATTGCTAACTTGGAGGGAAAGTTGAGCCAATACAGAGTTGACAACAGTGGAGTAGAAAACAAGTGGCTAGCTTTCAGAGATTTGGTGTATAGCACTGTATCTGCTCATCTGGGTCAGAATACTTGCAAACTTCAGGACTGATTTGATGAAAATGATGGGGAAATTCAGAATCTGCTAAATGAAAAATGAGAACAGGATTTACCAGCAGGATGGTTCCTCTATCTCTAAGAAGGCACCATTTAATTCCATCAAAAGTAAATTACAAGGGTGTAAATTACAAGTTAGGCTTAGAGAGATAGAGGATTCTTGGCTCAGTAAGAAGGCAGATAAAATTCAGTTTTATACTGATAGTAACAATCCAAGATGCTTTTATGATGTCCTAAAGGCTATTTATGGGCCAAAGATCTATTGTGCATCTCGAGTACTCAATGCTGATGGAGTCATATTGGCTAGTAATAAGGACATGATCTTAGAGAGATAGACTAAACACTTCCATAGTGTTCTAAACTGACCTTCATCAATCAATGCTGAGGTCACTGACCATTTACCTCAGGTTGAAGTCAGTCCGTCCCTAGTTGAAGTTTCAACTGAAGAAGAGACTTTGAATGTCATTAGAATCCTTTCATGTGGCAAAGTATCCAGTACTGATTCTTTTCCAGTTGAAATTTACAAAGCAGTGGGTCCATTGCTCATACAAAAGATGACTAAAATTTTCCAGGTTATATGGCAAGAGGAGGTTATCCCATAGCAGTTCAAGAATACCTCCATCACCCACCTTTATAAAGGTAAAGAAAATAGATTATCCTGGACAATCACAGGGGGAAAGGTGTGTCTCTCTCTTAGTCATTGCTGGCAAGATTCTTGCCAGAGTTCTCCTTAATAAGCTGATCTTTCATCTGGAAGATGGTCATTTTTGTGACAGCCAATATGGCTCCAGAAAGGGCCAGGGAACTGTTAATATGGTGTTTGCTTCCCAACAACTCCAGGGCAAATGCCAGGAGCAGAACAGAAGTCTCTACACAACATTTTTAGACCTGACCAAGGCTTTTGATACTGTCAGTCATGAGGGTTTATGGAAAATTATGTCAAATTTGGTTGCCCAGAGAAGTTCATCAGCAGTGTATGTCAATTTCATGACAGCATGCTTGCTTGGGTTCTGGATAATGGACAACGCTCTTGTGCTTTCCCAGTCACCAATGAAGTGAAACTAGGCTGTGTGCTTATTCTCATGCTTTCTAGAATGATGTTTTCAGCCTTGTTGTCAAATGATTTCATCAAGGTCAGTTACCATACCGATGGTAAATTCTCTAACTTGAAAAGGCTACAAGCCAAGACCAAAGTGGAGGAAGTGTTAGTGCATTTTCTGTTTGCAGATGATTGTGCACTCAATACAGTTTCTGAAGTTGAGACGCAACAAAGTAGGGATCTATTCTCTGCTGCTCGTGCTAATTTGGGCCTGACAATTATCACCAAGAAAACAAAGGTAGTCCATCAGCCACCACTATATTTACATAAATACAAATATTTATTATTTGTCCATATTTATATATTATGGACATTCTAAGCTTGTATTAGTCTGAGCAGCAACAGTTGGACACACAATAACTTGAATCTACTGTAGTGATGTCATTTTGGTCCTCTTCAAGAACAAGGGACAACAGCCACTAACCAAACTATAACTGTATTTTAAGTTTAAGGTGATTCTTAAATGACATAGGAAATAGATTGGAAATAAGATAACTTCCTGAGTGATTTATGCCAATGATTATTATTTGATGGGGGCAATATTTTTGACTAGCTGTTCTTACTATATCACCTTTATATATATCTTTGCTAAAAGCAAATTGAGACAACTGGCTAATAGTTGATAGAAAATACACTTATAGGGGCTCAGGAGTGTCAGTACTAGAACTATGGTTGTAATAATGGTCTGAATGTGAAGAATCAACCCACCAATGTGAGGGAGAATTGGTGAAATAGCCCCATATTGGTTGCCCCACCCCTGAACACAAACACAGAGTCTCTAAAAAAGAGAAAATTTTGCTGTCAAAGATGTTATGCATGAGAACACAGAAATCAGTGGACTATTCTGAGAAAGAAACTTTGAATCTGAGCGACATGGTTTGGATTGCTAGGAAAGACAGTCTCAGGTTTGTTTCATCCATGTGGTGTTGCTTTTGTATAAGGTTTCTCACTAGCTATGACAAGCTACAATTGTACAGTTGGGTGGCTTAAAGTGAAAACTACAGTTATCTCTTATAGTCACAAAATAAATTTAAAAAATTCATTTCTATCTATTTCATCCAACAAATTTATATTCCCACATTCAGACATGTAGTATGTTAACTGAACTTCCTTATCTCTCTGTGGAAGGCAAAACAGGGAACAGAGGAGAGTCAATGAAGTAGAGATGGGTTAAATTTCAAATTTTGGTTGAATCAAGATTAGAAAATAGTAAGTGATCTAACTACTGGGCCATACTGACTACCTCCCAGATATCTCCAAATAAAACAGAATTGCATTCAGAACACTCTAGTTTAGCAGTCAAGTGACTATAATTTTGTTTTCTTTATTTGTTAAGCTGCCTAACATAAATGTGTGCAGATTAATGTCTTTATATGTTTGGAAATGGTCTCAAGAAGCATGTTCTTAAGGGAAACATTACCACAAGTAATCCATTTGGAATTAAGATAGAATAGTACTATGCAGCAAGTTTAAGCCCAATTTCAGTGTGTTAACTGGAAATCTTTGTCTGAATTATGGTCAAAACAGAAATGCTACCAGTCTGATGTGCAATGCTGAGAATTTCAATAGCAGGACCTTTAAAATCAAATATATAAACACATATATACATATATACGTAGGTGAATTATGTGTATGTAAGTATACATGCTTAAATATATTCAGTCATTAGTAGTGCTTGATCTACAACTTTATATCTGAGCTTATGAATAAAGATAATAATTTTGGATTTTAAAATCTCCATTGTAGTTATAAATTAATTTTGTTCAATTTAACCCCTACACTAATATTTGGTGACTTCAATATAAATACTAATGTACCCTTAAACATCCTGGCACCTCAGTCCTGTAGCCTCCTCATATTCCATAATCTATATCTCCATTCTAGCTTAGTCATGTAGAAATGGTCAAAGTTAATTTCACTCTCAATAATTAGTCTATAATAAAAAATATTAAATATCTCTATCTCAGGTATCATGTGCTGTGAATGTCTTAATACCTATACTGTGAAGTGACAAATCACAGAAGAGAATGAAAATAATAGACCCATTTCCTAATAAATATCAGGGAAAAATAAATTAAATAAAATATTATCAAAGAGCTACCACAACATATCAACAAGATTTCATATTATAAAAAGATACAATTTATACCAAGAATGCGAGATTGTCTCACTGGTAGGAAAACTAAAACATATTAAGTCCTATGGATAGCCAAAACAATAAAAATTACATGATTATATCAATTGATGCATAAAACTCAATGACCTACAATATTTATTTTGTTAAAAGCAGAGAAATAAATTGGCTTCTTCTTAATATGATAAATATAATCTGTCTAAAACCCCAGGTCAATATTACATTTAATGAAGATATAGTGAAAGCCTTTCCAATAAGATTAGGAAGAAAATAAAGTTGTCCATTATCATCACTATTATTTGAAATAGTGCTTAACATGTTCACTATAAAACATGACAAGAAAAAAGAATTTCAGAGAATAAGCATAGGTGAAGAGGAAACAAAATTATTTATTTTTGCATATGACATAATGATTTACCTAGAGAAACTTAGAATCAACTAATTCTCAATCAAAACAATTAGTAAACTTGGCAAAGGACAGGATTTAAAATAACCCCCTATAAATCATCAATTTTCTATATGTTACCACCAATGAAACTCAGCAGAGACAGACATTTGATTCAAAATAACTGTGCTTTATAAAACAGTTATAAGTCCATCTCCCAAATGACGTGGAGAATCATATGAATATAGGTAAAAATACTCTTTAGAATCATAAGAGCCTCCTATGTGTCAGGTATTGTGGCAGCAGTGGGGATTCAAAGAGGGTGCCAGGTGGAAAGGCTGATAAAGTCCCAGGCCTGGAATCAGGAAGACCTGAGTTCAAATATGACCTTAGACACTTACTAGCTGTACAATCTTAGACAAGTCACATAATCTTTTTTTGCCTCAGTTTCCTCATCTGTAAAATGAGCAGGAGAAGGAAATGACAAACCACTAAAGCATTGTTGCCAAGAAACCCCAAATGGCATCACAAAGAGTTGGCCACAACTGAAAGGACTGAATAGCAACAACACTCAAGAAGGTTATAGACAGATTTGGGGAGATTGATTGTCATAATAATATTAATTATAATGATAATATTAATAACAATTTGAACTGAATAACAAAGCAGAAATCAGAAAAGGTACAGATATTAGAATATATAAAATAATACAGAGTGAATGAGCTCTTTCAGTGGAAACAAAATAACTTACCTTAACCAATTAAGAGTTTCTTAGATCGTTTTCAAGGGGTTATTCCCCCAAGTCTTTAATTTAGTAAGCTGTTAGAGATACAACTAGATATTCACTTCTTCCAAGAGTCTTTTTTTCCCTCTGGGGACCTGATGAGGGTTTGGAGCCATGTGTTTTTTCTCAAGAATCTGAAAAGTTGAAAACCAGAATTTTTTATTTCTCAAGCTCTCAACAAGTCATACAGACATAAGACATCACCACTAATGAGGAAAGTCTTAAGGAAATGGGCAGTGAAACAAGTGATTTTACACACACACACACATATAGAGAGGCAGAGAGGAAGAGCACGTACATGCATACATACATACATATATTGTGCTAGTGATATTTATGAAAGACCAAAAGATATTTACCAACATAGGGTCAAAGGATATAAAGGAATATAATCTCAAAAGAATCGTAAATTATTTTTAAAAACATGAGATTGCTCCAAATAATTTATAATAAGAGAAATGCAAATCACTCCCTGAAGTTGTACCTAATACCCAACGAACAAAAAAGAGTCAATGTTGAAGCTGTTGTAGGAAGATAGGCATACTTCTACATTATTGGTGGAACTGTGAATTACCACAACCATTTTGGAAAGCAATACGAAATTATGCAACTAAAGTGATTAAATTGTCCATATGTTTTATCTAAAAAGTTCCACTACTAGACTTATATGTCCAAGAAGTCACTGATAAAGAGAAAGTCCCCATATACATTAAAATATTGATAACAGCTTTGTTTTGTAGTAGCAAACAATTGAAAACAAAATAGATATCCATCACTTGTGAAATGACCAAATAAATTATGGACCATGACTACAATGGGATATGACTGTGGTATAGGAAATGACAAAGATGATAAACACAGAGGAGTATGTAAAAACTTATAAGAACTAATGCAAAGTGAAGTAAAAAAAACTCAAGAAAACAATACGCATGATTATCGCAATGTAAATGAAAACAAGAACCATCACAAATAAATAAAAAATTAATATTTCAAAATTACAAAAATAATTATGGCCCCCAAAGTAGTTATGAGGATGCATTTCTCCTCTTCATTTGCTCAGGAGAGATGTCCACATGTGTTTACATATTAGCCTTTTGGGGGGGATGTATAATACATACATACACACATGTATATACATATATTTAAACATATAGGCACTAGAGGTATGTACACAGGTATTATATATGTATACATATATGGATTTTTATTTATTTTTTCTTTCCTGTTTTTTATTAATATTCTTTTTAAAAGGACATAGATCCCTCAGATATAGAAGAGAGACAGATCTATGAGAACATATATGTTATGTATTTTTTTAAATAAGTAAAAAGAGATACTTTAAAATACTATATATACTTTTCCAGAATTAGTCTAGGTCACTCCCTCCATTTTATTCTATTGTTCTCTTAGTACATGATACATCCATAGTGATCAGTAATTAATTGGTTGATTTGTTTATACTTTTTTATGAAGTATTTTTTAAAACTTCTTTATATTGATCAAATCTTTAGAAAATAATGATAGTCTGTGTCAATATCTATCTGTTTAGCTTTTTTATTTTTATCATATTATTTAAATAGTTCAGTCTGGAACTCCCTCAACTGTATCTTCTCCTCACTTCAACGTTTTTAATTGAGTTTTTGTTTTGTCATTTGCTTTAAGAAGTTGAAGGTCTGACTGTACAAAGATTACTGGTTTAGAGATGACATATTAGTAACTAGTATCTTCCTCAGAGTTGAAATTTCTTTTCTTTTTTGTAATTTATTTCTACTCAACATGGTCAACGTCTCCTGACTCTCTTTTTGAAGAAAATAATTAACATATATTATAGTTTCATGAGACTTCTGTATATTCTACAACCTTTGGTCTCTCTTGTGTCTCTCTTCCCTGTTCCCATATTTGCAATGAAATCACCAAACATTAAATTATATGTTTAATTAATTTATGTGGCATTTTTGTATTCCTTTTTATAGGTTTTCTTAGCAAAAATGATTTATTGCAAAGTGGGCAGCCACTGATGATAAACTCCTCTGCATTTCCTTAGGCTTGACCTTGGAGATAATGGATAATGAACTGTAACAATAGTACTTCAAGCATTTCCAGCATGAGAGGTCCTGCAATGGTGCTCTAGTGGTACAGCCTAAAAGGCCCCAGGGTTATCTCTTTATTATAATGAAGCATTGGTGTACGACTTTGTGGACAATTTTGACTATGTAAATTTTGAGGAAAAATGTTCTACCTTTCACTTTCTTATAAATTTGGTTCATATCAAATAAATATTTTTTTAAAAACTGGTTCAAAAATCTCAGAAGGAAAGAATTGTGAAAATGTTAAATTGCAATTTCATAAAATCTTAAGAGAAGCACATATGTTTATGATAGTTGAACTTTTGCCAATTGGCTTATGCAAAATAAAATGTCATCTCACTGCTCACAGCTCTTGCAGCTGTAGTTTTATTTCCATTTGCATGGTAAGTGATTTTCGAAGAATATTGTATAGATGGTCAAAATCAGCAAAGTGCAACAGCTAATCATCCCTTAGATGTCTAGGATAATTAAACATGGCAGCTATAGAATCCTTCAAGTGAGCACATATTTCTTGAGTATTTGTTGCTATTTGGCTTAAACAGAAAATTCCAAATATAAAAAGAAATGCTTATGAATTATACAATCCAGTAACCTGTATGTATGATATTTCAGATTCTGTGATAGAAAAAATCTTATGTAGCTCCTCCTTCGAGCTTCCAAGGGTCAATGAGATAATTGTGTGGAAGGAGGAAGGGAGGGGAGTTGAGATCATAGCAGATTCAAAAGGGAAGAGTGAAGCAAAAGAGAATCAGGCAGAGGTTCTTTAATGGAGTGGGAAACAATGGGCCTTCCTCTGGGAGGCTACTGTCATCACTCATTGAAGACAAAGAACTGCAGCAACCCAATTGGAAGAAGGGCCTGATTGGTAACATGAGGATTCTCTTCTCCTCTATCAGCTGTGGGGCACAGTAGCTGAGAGTTATTCTTTTTCCTCTCATTCTTCTCATGTGCATTCAGGTGAATCTTTAAAAAACAAACAAAAAACTTTGTCCTATTTTTCTAATCATCAATGCACTGCTGTTGGTATTTTAGAAGGATGACTCTCTTTTTAAAAAAATATTTTTACTCATTAAATATTTTCCAATTACATTTACAGTAAATTTCCAATCACAATTACAGTAAAACACTTTTAGCATTCTTTTTTATTTTAAATTTCAAGTTCTTTCCTTCCCTTTCTTCTTGAGAAGTTAAGCAAGATGATATTGATTATACATGTGAAGTTGTGCAAAACATATTTCCACATTAGATGTTATAAAATAACACATACACAAAAACACAAAAAATATAGTTTTAAAAGTGTGCTTCAATCTGTACTCAGAACTCATCAGTCCTCTCTCTGTAGGAAGAAAACCTTTTTCATCATGAGACCTTTGTAATTTTCTGTCATCATTTTCTTGATTAGGCTAGCTGAGTCTTTCACAACTTGTCATCCTTAAAATATTGCTGTTACTATGTAAAATATTTTTCTGGTTCTGCTAACTTCACTCTGCATCAGTTCATATAAGACTTCCCAGGTTTTTCTGAAACCACCCTTCTTACAGCACAATAGTATTCCATCAAAATCATATGCCCCAACTTGTTTGGTCATTCCACTATTGATGAGCATCCCCCCAATTTTCAATCCTTTGCTACCATAAAAAAGAACTGCTATTAATAGTTTTGTACTGGGGCGGCCAGGTGGCTCAGTGAGTAAGAGCGCCGGCTCCAGTGTCAGGATGACGTGGGGATCGAATCCGGGCTCCAACACTTAGCATCACGTCCAGAAATAACTGGCCGTATAACCTTGAGCAAGTTACTTAACCCCGATTGCTCATAAAAAAAATAGTTTTGTACAAATATGTCCTTTAACCTTTTCATTGATTTTGTAATTCAAATTTAGTAGTGATATTGGTGGGCCAAAGGGTATAAAAAGTTATTTATCTATTTGGGTGTAGAAAACTCTTTGATGATTTAGTTTATTCTCATTTACTTAAGGTATTTCTATTTTTGAGGACACAGTGTATATGGAGGTATGGCCATGGAACACTGTAATTGTATTTTACAGAACCTGCAGATGATAGTGGGAAGTCGCAAGACTTCCTTGACCATCAAGTTAAAGCTTATTTTTATGAATTATCTTATAATATTCCAAGCAGAGTCCTAACTCAGGGGTCATCTGAATTTCCCCTGGAATAATGACCCATTGGAATAATGGTACTGCTGGATGTCAAAGTGCAGGCTCCAGAGACTAAACAATGATTGATTCATCACACCAGGGCTAGAGTGGGGATAAAAACAAATTATGAGGGACAGCAGGAGAAAGCTCTATATCAGAGATGATCCAGTTGACATGGTCTATGAGAATTTTCATTCAAATCACTTTAGATTAGAGGGGGAAAGTGAGGAAACACAGACTCATATTTCCCAGTGAAATATATTACAGATTTAGCTCTAACATAGCTTTGCTGTAGAAAGAGATCTATCTATCAACCTATCTATGTCTATATCTTTATTTATATCTATATGTGTGTGTGAATAGGAAGAAAGGAAGAAGACTAAGCTCTGCTAAATGCTTTATAATTATTTTCTCATGTGATTAGAACAATGTTGAGAAATGAATGGTTTGAAAAGGAAGTTATGATCCCATGACAATGTTGAATTACAATAAAATGGCAGCCCAAGTTTTAACTTGGTGACCCAGTAATATGAAATGAATAAGGGTCAATTTTCTAGTGAATTGAGTAGTACAGATATGACCTATGGGATAAAACACAAGCTTATTATCAAGTATAGCCAGACTCTGCAATTTTATTATATAAAACCTTCCAACATTTTACACTAATACACCTTTGCAAGTTTAATTCATTCTACATTTAATACACTCTACATTTAAGACAAGTTACATTGCTATCTGTCCCCAGAATAAATCTACCACCTTTTACCACAGAATTTGTGTGCTAAATGTCTTCATATTGCCACCTGTTAACATCCTTTAGAACCCAGATCAGGTACCATCCATGTGATACCTCCATCAAATTATACATTTTTGCTTCATCCTTTGCTTTGCCTCTATCATGCCCTACTTTACATTATACTTATCTCACATTAAAAACCCTTCATAACCTGACTTTAACCCATCTCTATGGGTTGACTGTATTTGAATGCCTTCTGTACCCTACCTGTCACCCAAACTAGGCTACTTCTTAATCTGATAACAAGATATTCTACATCCCATCTCTGTCCCTTTTACATAAACTGCCCTTATTCTATGGAATGTATTCTCTCTTTGACTCCACCTTTTGGAACTTTTAACTTGCTTCAAGACTTTGCTTAAGTGTCACCTTCTGTAAAGTGCTTCCTGATTTCCCCCATTTATTATTCCTCTTCTCCCTCCCTCTATAAAAACATTATTTTAATTTTGCTATTTTTTTCTTTATTTCTTTGTGTACACATTGCTTTCTCTCTAGGTACATGTAAGCTTCTTGAAAGCAGAGAATGTTGGTATTATCTCTGTAGTCCTAATATCTAACAATATAAAAACACTTTAAAAATGCTGATTTCAATTGAATCTATATACATACTCATTCCCCTTGGTAGAATCTCAGCTCTTTGGGGGCAGGCACAATGGTTTTAAGCTTTACGTGCTCAACAACTAACACATTGCTTGCACAAAGAGGGTGCTTAATAAATTTTCATTTTATTAAATCATATTTAATTTATATTTAAATATAAACATGAGTAATGAATTAGTTGGGTTTCGATTTATTTTGATGAAGGTAGACTTCATACTATTGAAATTACAGATAGTTCAAAGTGTTAAAGTATTTGCCAAGGATTTTCCATAGAAACACTATAAGACTGAGGCTATTAAGTAGTATAAATGGAAACATGAATCTAAATTGTTAAGAGCAGGACAAGATTGAGCATGTGAGGGGGGAAGGAGGAAGATAAATGTTTAGCAAAATGCAGTACTTAGATCCAGCTGGGTTCTAAATATGTTGCCTGGCTCGCAGCTGTGGAGAAGAATTATATGAAGAGGAGGAAGTATGGCACAATGTATAAAACATTGTACTTAGAATCAGGAAGACATGGACTCAAATCTTATTTTATATAATTATTATCTTTGTGACCTTGGGCAATTCATTTAACCTTCAATGGCTCAATCTTCTCATCTGTAAAAATAATGAGGCTGAACTTAATGGCCTCCATGATCTTTTTTAGCTCTAAATCTATGCTCCTCTGACTCTATGATGTTGGGCATCGGAGCTATCTTCTTTGTTGCAGAGTACCACCTTGCAAAATAGTTTGGAGTCCTACCAACTTTCTATACTGGGTTTCCCTGATTAATCTCTGCTAAACTGCACAGGTCAAGTAAGTCACTCCTCTTTCATGAAGGGGGGAGCAAATTATGAAACTTGGTGGAGAAATCAGAGCTCATAAAACCATGCCTGAACCCTGTATCTGTGAGGGAGGGGGAAAGTGTGTCCTTTTTGTCAATATGCATTTTCCCTATACCTAAATATGAATTTTATGGCATTTATCACATTGTATAAGTTGAGTAGGTGGCCTGCACTTCAGCAGCTCCTCTATATCAAATATAAACTCTGTTGTATATTTAAAGATGATGTCAGTATTTCTAAATATAATTTTAAACTGTGTCGGGAAAAAAAATCAACTGCAGCACTGTAATAATCAACACATAAATAGCTCCAACATCTTTGCCATGCAAATTTGGATTCTGGTATTATGGAGAAGCACCATCCAAAAAGGGCCTTCTGTTACTGCTGTTTCTGTTAACCAGTGAGCAGCTGGGATTGATGACATTTTTAGTTGAAGCCAGCTTGGATAAGCTTTTAGTCCATATAGATAAGCTTGAACATCAATATAAAACAATCCAAATTTGCCAATGTCTGATTGGCTTGAAGTTGCTAGGTTGCCTGGTGTTGGATGCCTGATTTACTCTGGGTTTTAAAATGGCCATCCAGGGCCACAGCATTTTCCCTTCCCTGTTTTATGGACAGATACCTGACAATCTAGAAATTTTTTAGGAGAAAACCAATTAGGTATCTCTTTTTCATTTGGCATTGTTCATAAAGACCCATCTTTCATCACTGTTATAATCCAAACCATTTATTATGCCCCTTTTGCTCATAAATTCCCAGAGTAAGATAAACAGCCAAATTCTCTGTGGTGTAGAACCTTGACTACATGAATAACCTATAATGTAGCATACACATGGGTGAACTAAATAAATCAACAAGTAAATCAACATTACCTTTTGCATAACTTTTGTATCATCCTGATTTAGCTTCAGCACAGGGTGTGCTGGCAAATATACAGCTCTTGTAAAAGAAAAAAAACTTTACACATGATATAGTTTTGAGGTTAATCTGCATTATCAACATTTTTCTCCATTACTTTATTAAGACTAAGGAATCAGCAAAGCAATAAATTGCCTCCTGGTTTCTAGCATTTGCTGATTTACAAGGTGTAAATGTTCACACTAAGAATTCAACAATTGACTCTCCCAAGCCAGTTCTATCTGGTTTCAGCACATCCCTGCTTCAGCAAAACTCTCAATCAAAACTGAATAATTCTATTGGTAGGAGATTTTTTTCTTCCAGATTCTAAACATCATATATTTCAGTTTACAAAAAGTACTATTCAAAGGGAGGGTACATAGAAATCCTTCCCCTTAAACAGTATTCTTTCTTATGCAAAGACAATCTCAACAATAAGCATCATTTATTATGCTTTAGTTTCATCACTCTAGCAGGACTTGTTGAAGACTTCATCCACAGCTTGGGTTTTACCTGTGAGCCAGGGATAGGTGGAGAAGAATACGCCCCATTTCCATCTGGATCAGACAAGCAGTACTTTTCCTATTTGTCTTAACTTGCCTCATATGTTCTTGATTTTGAACTTGAACCAGATTTTCATTTCTTCTCTTCTTAGTTTTTATTTCACTTCCAGTTGTGGTCATAATGCTTCACAATCACCATAGAACCTAACTCCGAGTCATGATTGTTCTGCTTGTCTTATAGTTTGATCTATGTGTTTCAGAATTCTAGCCTGTGCTATGGTTCGGACAAAACATACCATAGTTATTCAGTAGGAATAATCAATAATTATTTCCCACCATATGCTAAAAATGCAGTTGACCCATTGAATGAATTTAGGTTTCTGTGACGAGGGACTCTTGAATCCTCAGAGAATGTATAACTAAGCCTTGGTTTTGACACACTAACACTAAAGCCCAATATACAATGGAAGATGACAAAGAATTAGTCCTTTGCTATGGACCTGCTCTGTTATTTAAAAATTAAATTGTCTTTGTAAGAATATAGTTCCATTCATTTTAGAGTGGAGGGTCAGTAGGATGAATCATTAGTACTCATTCTGATTAACATCTCAGGTACCATGTCTCTCTTATAGAGCCTTCAGAAAAGTTACTTCAGGTTCAATGCACTATGGGTCTGCATCCTTTCTTTATTTTTATTTTTTTTTCATTTTTTCAAATGCTTTATTCACTTCTCATTTACATCATTCATTTCTGCCAGATTTTGAGTTGCAAATTTTCGCCCCGTTTTCCTCCCACCCGCTGCCCCAAAATAGCAGTCCCACAGGATATCCCCTCCTCCAATCTGCTCTCTCCCATATTTTCTCCCATATACCTTTCGACTTTCCAGTAGGGCATGGTGTATCTCCATGCCCCAGTGACTGTATATCTTATTTCCCAATTACATGTAAAATAGTCTTAATTATATATTTAAACATTTGATCTTAAAACTTTGAACCCCAGATTCATTCCCTTCCTCCCTTGTCACCCCCCTTCCCTCTGGGAAAATAAGCAGCTCAGTATAGGTTGTATATGTATAGCTAATGCAAAATAATAACATATTAGATATATTATAAAAGACTAATCACAGTTCCCTCCCTCCTATCCCATCTCTCACTTGTTCCATTCTCCACCTTTATCTTGTCCCTTTTCAAAACTGGGAGCTTCCAACCTCCCTCCCCCAAAGCCTGCCCTCCCTTCCATCATCCCCACTCTCATCCCCCCTCCCACTCTACTGTACGGTGAGATATCCTATTTAGTGTGTATTTCATTCCCTCCCCAAGCCAAATTCAATGAGAATAATGTTGACCTATTCCCTTTTGCCTTCCTATTGTTCCCTGCCTTTGTAACCATTTTCCCTTGCCTCTTCTATATGAGATAGTTTACACCATTCTGTGTCTCCCCATCTCCTCTCATTATATTCGTCTCTCACCTCTTAATTTCACCTTTTAAGTATCATCCCTTCCTATTAAAATGGTCGTGTGCCCTCTATCTATATATACCTGTAAACATATGTATTCATATGCCCATATACCCTCATATATAGACATTATATATATTTCTATTCCCTTCAACTATTTTCATACTGAGAAAAGTTTCATCAGTTACAATTTTCAGTTTTCCATTTAGGAATGTAAATAGTTCAATTTGATAAGTTCCTTATGATTTCTTTTCTCCATTTACCTTCTCATGCTTCTCTTGCTTCTTGTATCTGAATGTCAAATTTTCTGTTCAACTCTGGTCTTTTCACCAACAATGCTTGAAAATCCTCTATTCCACTGAATGACCATATTTTCCCCTGAAACATGATACTCAGTTTTGCTGTATAGGTGATTCTTGGTTTTAATCCCAGCTCCTTGACCTCTGGAATATCATATTCCAAGCCCTTCGATCCCTCAATGGAGAAGCTGCCAGATCCTGGGTTATCCTGATTGTATTTTCACAATATTTAAATTGTTTCTTCCTGGCTGCTTGTCATACTCTCTCCTTAATCTGGGAATTCCAGAACCTGGCTATAATATTCCCAGGAGTTTTCTTTTTGGGATCTTTTTCAGCAGGTGATTGGTGGATTCTTTCAAGATCTATTTTGCCCTCTGGTTCTAAAACATCAGGTCAGGTTTCCTTGAAAACTTCCTGGAGGATGATTTCTAGGATCTTAGTTTGATCATGTATTTGAGGTAGCTCAATAATTTTAAGTTATCTCTCCTGGATCTATTTTCCAGGTCAGTGGTTTTTCCCATGAGATATTTCACATTGCCTTCTATTCTTTCATTTATTTGGATCTGTTTAACAGCATCTTGATTTCTCATAAAGTCATTAGCTTCCATTTGCTCAAATCTAATTCTGAAGCAATGATTCTCCTCAGTGAGCTTTTAAGATTTTTTTTCCATCTGGCAAATTTGGCTTTTTAAGGCATTCTTCTCCTCACTGCCTTTTTGAGCCTCTTTTGCCATTTGACTTAGTCTATTTTTTAAGGTGTTATTTTCCTCAGTCAGGCTGTTGACTCTCAGTTCATAATCTTCTTGCTTTGTTCTCGTTTCTCTTCCCAATTTTTATTCCACTTCTCTTATCTGCTTCTTAAGGTCCTCTATGGCCTGTAACCAGATCGTATTTTCCTTTGAAGCTTTTGCTGCAGGAGTTCTGACTTCACTGTCTGCCTCATGTTCCATGCTTTGCTCCTTTTTGTCCCCAAAACAGGAGTCTGATGTTGGAATCTTCTGTTTGCTTTGTTTCCTTTGTGTGGAAATGTCACCCCTCAGTCACTTGACCTCTGGGCTTTTTGCCTCAGTAAGACTCTGCCACCAGACAGGGGAATTTTGTTCCAAATACTGGGGTTTTTTCAGCTTCCAGAGGAATTTGTTGGGTGCCCTCTTGGAAGCCTCCACACACTCTGGCAAGCTGGTCACACACCCAAGGACCTCCACCCTAGACCGCAATCCACATTCAAGCAGGTTAAAGCAAGAGCAATTACCCCTCAGATTTGTGCTTTGTCCCCCTACACTCTGCAGGCAGGAGATGAAGCTGCCACACGGTGCTGGCTGACTGTGCAGGGTGTCCCAGCAGCTTCTCACCCTGGGGGCAAAAGCCAACGCACTCCCACTTACTGGGTCCCAAAGTCCAGACTGCAGTGACCTCTCACTTTGTCTTTGGCATCTATGTGTTGATAATTCTGGATAGGCACAGCTGCTGGTTATCTGGGCTCCCTACAAATGGGAGCTGGTCAGGCTTGCCCTGGGGTTATAACCTCAGACTCACTCGGGCCTTGCCTTGGCTCCCAGAGCGCTGCATTGCCTGATTCCTGCCAGCCTGCCTGGCTGTGCTCAGGGGGAGCTTAGCTTCTCTGTGTCATTTTTTGGGTTCTGCAGCTCCAATGTTTTTTCAGAGTCCCCTTTTTACATGGATTGGGGAAGGTGGAAGCCAGAGCAGCAGGGAGTTCCTGCTTCTACTCCACCATCTTGGGTCTGCATTCTTTCAAAGGCATAGATAATAAGCCCCCATTCATGTATTTATTTTTATTAGTCAGCCAGAAGCCACAATCAGTTAAATAAATGACATTGCATTGTAAGAAATAAACAGTAGAAATTTTCCCCATAAACCTGGGTCACACTTTCTCACAAATGTATGTGCCATCAGTTTGGAGATACATATCTCTAGGGAATATTCATGGAAAGACACACATAAAGAGGACATTTCTACATCTAGGGCACATACACAGGACAACTCACCTCTCCAAAACTTCAGAGTTGCCAATGAAATCATTTTATATAATTTCTGCTGGGTCTAATGGTTAATGTTGCATATTATTCTATTGGTCTTAAATCACTTCTATTTATCAGTCCACTGGACAAATGGTTGTGATTCTTTCTACTTCTAGCTCCTGGCCTTATCTGGTGTCTTTAGTTGAAGTGAAGCTTCTTAAGAAGAAGAATAACCTCTATTTTATAGCTTAGAGCCTAGAAGTTTTAAGCTTCAGATATCTTAGTGAGTGAGAAAGGTCCTTCACATATCAAGGATTAGACTAAAAAAAAACTTCTCAGAAGTTTGCTATCCATATACTTAGACAGTTTTGTCAGTTCATAGAATTAAAACTGTGGTGGACTTTTTTTTTTCCCATCGGCAATGTGTCTGAAATCCTCCAACTTGTGTTATAAAGTCACCTTTAACTTCCATTTGTTTCTCATTGACACTGAAATATTTAAAAACACATTTTTAGAGGCTGTGTACACAAACTTCTAAGGACTTCCTGGGTCTCAAGACCAATTTTTCTCCAGAACTTCACAAACTTCTTTGGGTCTCCCACACAAACAAAAGGAAGGAGGGATACTGAACAGCAAAAGAGGACAGGAGGCATATGCTCCACATCAATGTAAAAAGTTCAGAGACTTAGCAGTTCAGTGGCTACACCTAGGAAAAGTATGTTTGGATCACTTGCTAAATGAAGTAATATGACAAAGCTTGTTATTGACTGTATGGAGTTATATTCAGTATTAGTAAATTAGCTTAATGAAAATCTCAAAAGAACTTCCATTGTATCATCATTCAATAGCTAATTTAGGAAGGGAAGTAGAGTAATTAGGGAAGTGACATTAGAGTTAAACACTATTAAATTCAAATGTCATTAAAAAGGGACTATAGGTATTAGTGGATCTGAGTACAGGGTGGAGATTCAGAATTTCAGAAAGCCAAAACAAAGAAAGGAATGAAATTAGGGATGGGCTCAGTGTGGCATGTCCAGAAGATGGAGTCAGAAGTTAGTAACTAAGTGAAGACAGATATGGAAGCACCCAACTGCTAGATGTCAAAGCAAGGTAGTATTTTGAAACAAGAGGGGTAGAAAGGACTTTCATGCAACCTTTAATATGAGACAACTCTTGTCTCAGGTAGGAAGCTTCTCATATACTTATTAGAATAAAAGCCAATTTCAGTGCCATACAAATCAACCTACCAAGAATTATTTTATAGAGCTGGAAAAAATAGTAACAGAATTCATCTGAAAGAACAAAAGGTCCAGAATATCAGGGGAATTAATGAAAAGAAATGCTAGGGAAGGTGGCCTAGCCATACCAGATTTTAAACTGTATTATAAAGCAGCAGTCATCAAAACTACTTGGTACTGGTTGAGAAAAAGAACAGTGGATCAGTGGAATAGATGAGGTACACAAGAAACAGTAGTCAACGATTATAGTGATCTCCTGTTTGATAAACCCAAAGATTCCAACTTCTGGGATAAGTACTCAGTATTTGAGAAAAGCTCCTGGAAAAACTGGAAAATATTTTGGCAGAAACTGGGGATAGAGCAATATCTTATACTGTATACAAAATAAAGTCTAAATGGGTTTACAATCTAAATAAAAAGGTTGATACTGTAAGCAATCTGGGAGAGCAAGAAATAACTTACCTCTCAGGATTATGGAAAAGGGAAGAATTTATGACCAAACAAGAGATAGAGTTCATTATGAAATGCAAAATTAATACTTTGATGACATTAAACTGAAAAGTTGTTTGTTTTTTTTTACAGATAAAGCCAATATGAACAAGATTAGGAGGAAAGTGGAAAATTGGGAATTTTTACAACCAGTTTTTCTGATAAAGGCCTCATTTCTAAAATATACAGATAACTGAGTCAAATTTATAAGAATAAAAGTCATTCCCCATTGATACATGGTCAAAGAATAAGAACAGGCAGTTTTCAGAGGAAGAAATTAAAGATATCTATAAGCAAAGGAAATAATGCTCTAAATCACTATTGATTAGAGAAATATGAATCAAAACAATTCTGATGTATCACATCTCACCAGTCAGATTGGCTAACATGACAAAACAGGAAGATGATAAATGCTGGAGAGGATGTGGAAAAATTGGAACACTAATGCATTGTTGGTGGAGTTGTAAACTTATCCAACCATTTTGAAGAGCAATTTGGAAGTATGCCCAAAGGGTTATAAAAAAGTTCATACTGTTTGACCAGCAATACCACTTCTAGGGCTATATCTCAAAGAGATCACGTAAGTGGGAGAAAGACACATATGTATGAAAATATTTATATCAGCTTTTTTTGTGGTAGAAAGAATTGCAAATCAAGGGGATGCCCATCAATTGGGGAATGGCTAAAGAAGTTGTGGTATATGAATACTATTGTGTTATAAGAAATGGTGAGCAGATGAACATCATAATAACCTGGGGAGACTTATATAAATGGATGCTGAGTAAGGAGAGCAGAAGTAGGAGAAATTTGTACACAATTACAGTCACATTGTATCTGTGACAACTAACTTTGATAGACTGGGCTCCTCTCAGCAATGCAAGGCTATAAGACAACTCAAAAGAAAGGGATATCCACATCCAGAGAAAGAACTACAGAGTCTGAATGCAAACTACTTGCTTTCTCTCTTGTGCTTAGTTTTGCTCCTTCTTTGTCACTGTTCACTCCATTGGTTATGATTCTTCTTTACAACTTGACTAATATTTACTATGGAAGTATTTGTAGATACTATATTTGATTGAATGCCACCATGAAGGACAGGGGGGAGGAGAGAGAAGAGAAGAAAATTTGGAACTCAAGGGATTGTGGAACTGAATGTTGTAAATGAAAAGTAAATAAATTTTTTTAAAGTTAATTTCAGAACAAATTAGCCTAGGATCAGTAAGGTGGGGTTAAGAAAAAGTTGAATTAAGAAAATGGGATTACTGCTTAGGATGAGGAGGATGGGGGCAAAGACAAAGATGGCATCTTGTTTTACTTGAAAAAACATGAGGGTCGTGGTCAAAATATATTAGGCAGCTTTGTCTCAAACAAGCTGCATGACCTTGAGCAAATCATTTAACTTTTCTGAGCCTTCTAACCCATCTCTGCTCTTTATTCTCCAGACTTTTACATCTCTACCCCAGTTACCTTCTCATATTAGAAATGTCTCTCCCTTTATGACCTCCTGTGATTGGAAAGTTCTTGCTCCTGCTCAATACATCCTTTGTAGGAAGTTCTAGGGCTAGTTCAGTTCTTTGTAACTTGGCACAGCTACCAACTCTTTGGATATTTTTATCTAGTCCCTGCATGGCTACCTGCCTACACACAGGGGCTGGGTTTTCTTCCTCCATTACAATGTGACTTTTTGGAGGGCCAGGACTGTCTTTCTTTTTGTTTGTATTTACATTCCCGCTTAGCACAGTACCTGATTTCTATCCTTCTATCTCTTCATTCCTCTCTCTCTCTCTCTCTCTCTCTCTCTCTCTCTCTCTC
>NW_027185698.1:22682800-22689024 GCF_028583685.1 Petaurus breviceps papuanus | reverse complement strand
CTCTCTCTCTCTCTCTCTCTCTCTCTCTCTCTCTCTCTCTTTCTCTTTCTCTCTCTCTCTCTCTTTCTCCCTCCTCCTCTTTCTTCTTCTCTCAAACTCTCTGTCTCTGTCTCTCTGTCTCTGTCTCTAATCTATCCATCCATGTATCCATCTATCTATAATAATAATAATAGCTAAATTTTACACAGTGCTCATATGTCAGGCACTGTGCTGAGCATGTTGCAATTATTATCTGATTCTTGCAACATCCTTGAGAGTTAGGTATTATTATCCCCATTGTACGGATGAGGAACCTGAAGCAAACACACAGTAAGTATCTGTGGTTGATTTGAACTCAGACCTTCCTGACTCCAGACATGGTTCTATGAACTATACCACCTGACTGCCTATGTTTGTCTATCTCTGTCTGTTATCTCTAAGGTAACTTCTAAACCAAATATTTAATTCAAGAATCATTAAATGTGCAAATAATCTGTGCCAAATATTATATAGAGCTCTAAGAAATAATCAAACATGAAATAATCCTTGCCCTAAAAGGAGTTTACATCCTACATGTCATGCATCTATGAATTAACCCCAATATGGATTTCAGCAGAGAATTCTGATTGAATGGCATATATAGAAATAGTAGGTACCCACTCATGCAATTCCAGGAAGAGGAATCTAAAATAACTTCCCTTCTCACCCTGCTCCCCTTAAGTGAAACTAATCTCTTTTTTTGGTTGTTGTTGATTTTTAACTGTGACTCAGAACCCAAACTAAATCATTTTTGTTTTCTATGATGATTTATTGGAAGGATTTCTAGAAAGAAGAGTTCAAAATCTCAAAGGGCTGGGGCAGAAATAGTAGATATCTCTTTATACTTGGTAAGTTTATTTCCTCCTCTTCCCTCAGTCAAGTAAATGAAACCATATTCTAGATGCAATTTCTATTAACTTGAGAATATGCTCATGAAATAAGATTTTTCCTCTACCATTTTAAAAATAGAGAAACTGCAACAAAAATATTTAAGTGACTTAAGTATACATTAGTAAGTCATGCCTAAGGCCAGAAATGGAGTTCCATGTCCTTGTCCACTGAAGAGATGGAGTCTTTTGCAGATAATTGTTAGCTAGTTTATGTAGTCTGTCTCCTTCTCTCCTGTTGCTTGTTCCTTTGTCTCTGCCTTACCCCTGCCCCATCTCAGAGGATCATATATTTACAGGTGAAAAAAAATCTTAGAGAACATCCAAATCATTTCCCTTATTTTATAGAGGAGAAAACTGAAACCCAGAGTGCTTAAGTGCACTATGTTAGGTGTTCTAATTTCAAATCTACTGTTTGTTTTTTGTTTGCTTCTCTCTCCTCCTACCTTTCCCCCCTTATCCTTTAATTTCTCCCTTTCTTCCTTTCTCCTCCTTTTCCCCACTCTATTTTTCTTTGCCCCTTTCATTAATCCCTTTTCTTTCTTTTTTTCTCCTTCCCTTTTCTCTTTTCCTTTCCTTTCTTTGTCTTCCTTCCCTTTCCTTTCTCTGTCTTCCTTCCCTTTCCTTCTTCTTTCCAAACGCCTCAAGCCCTCGGGTCTATCCGTAGTCCCTTGTAGCTCCTGTGAATATTGCTTTTCCTCTCACATGTAGAATTACAGTAATCTTCAAGTTACACCAGACTAACTCCCTCTGCTTGAGTACTAGCCAAACAAAGCCAAGTTGAGAATACTCAGGCCACTAGGGTAAAAAGATAGATGACATGATCAGGAAGCAGGTAGGAGGGGAAGGATTAGGAGGAGACTGTTAGTAGAGATGGTTTGCATAGTTGGTAATATACTTAATATGACCTGCCATGCTGAGCACACTGGAGAACAGCTGGTTCCTTGCCTTAGCTAATTTAGAGTCTCCAGTTAAGAAAGTTATTGGCCATAAAGAAAGCTATTTTCTAGGCTAAACTGATTCATTGCCAATGGCAAGGCCTGTTGGGTGAGCTCCGTCTTAACTAGAGTTTACTTCAGATAATAGAAAGGATGGCCCATGTATTGTAATGAACACAGAATTAAATAGTACATAAATATTATATAAATATGCATAAGTGAAAATACACATTATATATACATATAAAATACACATAAACTAAATTATATTTATATATATTCATATATATCACATATGTAATATAATATATTCTATGTGTTATATTAAATTATATATTTAAGTATAATTTAGTACAGTATGTGTGTAGGTGTGTGTGTATACCTTGGCATAGAAACAGAGAGAAATTAATACTGAGTTTTTACAGATGATGTGGCACAAAAGAAAGGGTGATACAAGAGTCTTTGTACTTCCAAGGGACGCTCTGATTTGTGCCATACCTAGGGGTGTGGGTGTAGCTGAGGAAACCTAAATGGGAGGCATTGCCTCAGCTCTTGAAGTACCAGCTTCACTGGGATGTCAAATGGATTTGCTTTCCATGTTTAATGGGGCTTAGAGCTCTCCATTGCCCTTGCTGACAGTGCAAAATTGCTTTATTGCAAAATGACTTATCCTGAAAGTGGCATGCTATCAGGTTTAGTCAATAGATTATTTCCCCCATGACATAGGAGGTGATACTGTGTTGTTTTAGGGCTAATTTGTCAACTTGTCTTTCAATTATTTCCCTGACTGCTCTGTGATGTGATTGTTTCCTGTTTTGTTCTCAGTGAGGTTGCTTGAGTTTCTGCTAGAGATCAGTCTTCTCACTTGCTCATGCCCTACCATTTCACTAATTACAGTGATAATTACTATTTGGATTTTATTGAGTTCAGTTTCTAGGAAGCCATGGGGTAGTAGCTATAAAGGTGACTTCAAAATTAGAAAGATTTTGGTTGATTTAGACATATAATGGTTTTGTGTGAGTCACATAATCTCAAGATTAAAAGAAGTAATATTTGAAAACAAACAAAGCAAAAAAATCTATTTAGAGTGCATGTTCTCTTCTCCACTCAGTACTCAATATAACTCTCTAATACTCTGAAGTCACAGTTCTTTAATTGTAGAGTGGGTTGACAGGATTTATTCACTGGGATTTCTTTACGTTGATGCAATCACAGATTGACAGTAAACAATTTAATAGATAAATGAATATAAATAAATGGATGAATGAATAAACAAATGAATGGGGAGAGGGAGAGAGGGAGGGAAAGAGAGAGAGAGACAGAGAGAGATAGAGAGACAGAGAGACAGAGACAGAGAGAGAGAGAGACAGAGACAGAGACAGAGACAGAGAGAGACAGAGACAGAAACAGAGACAGAGAGAGAGAAGCATTCCATATATGAAAGGTGAAGCATAATGAGGTAACAGTTAATTGACTAGTAAATTCACTTAATCCTGAAGAGAGGACCTTAGTTAGAAGGATCTCTAGACAAAAACCAGACAAAGGAATGAGACTTCACAGTCATTGAAAAACCCATCTGCTCCCAAGGATACTTGAAATTCCCATCATTAGAGACAAGCCTTTGGGTTAAGATGCCACCTTCAGAAGACTCTATGTGATTAAGAGAAGGACTCTGATAGTAACTAAGAAATACCAAAGGAGAAGGTAGAAGAACTTCAAAGACAAAATTTACATTATTCATAGGATTGTTGTAAGGATTAAGTGAGTTAATAGAGGTTATACTTTGCACGACAATAAGCATTATATAAATGTCAGGTATTGTTCTCTTAGTATTGCTCAAACTCCCCCCCCTCTCCCCCAGGGTAATCTTTAAATAATGCTCCTTTGCCTTATTCATTAAACAGACAATTTTTACAGATGTAGGTTCCTGCAGAGGTTCAAAGCAAATAACTAAACATACTCGATGAATATATTTATAAAAAAAAAAAGGAAGAGACAAAGTCAATTCATAGAATTATCTTCCTTCGAGATTCTTCACCAGGCAAGTGGTTTTGTTTCCTTGACATCAAATGTTAATCAAATAAGTAGCACTTTTGATTCATTGATTGATTGATTCTTTTATTTAAAAATCTTATTTAATCTTATTTACTTAGGTGGTCACCTCTATGTAGATAGCTCTCTAGTTCATAATCTTCAGTTTTGAATTCTTTCTCAATGCCCAATCCCAATATCTCCATGTGCTAGCTGGATATTTCTCTGTGGAAATTTCATCATCACCTCAGTTTTAACTTGCCTAATCCTGAAGCTCTCAACCTTTCTATTCCTCCATTGATAAAATGCAGATAATGGTAGCATTGACATCATTAAGTTATTGTAAGAAGAAAAGGATATTTCTCATTCTGGGCAAAACTTAAAGTGCTATGTAAATATTTATTATTATTATTATTATTAGTTCTTTTCCTTAAGACCATCTTTCCATTATGCCTTCCATATGACACCAGCATCCTCTCTGTCAACCAGGTTAGAATCCCTCTGTCTCTTACTGACTGTATGTTCTTGGTCAAGTTACTTAAACTTTCTGAGTCTCATAAATAAAATGGCAGAATTGGAAAAGATGAGCCTTAAGGCCCTTTGCAGCTCTAAACTTGTGACAGATCATCTACGATCATATATATTTTGGAGCAATCTTTCCCATCCTTCTCCCTAAGTCCCATATTCAATCAGGTACATAATCTGATCTGTTTTTTTTTTTATTGGCCACAGCTCTCATAAATAAATGTGCATTTCTTGTGTTCCACATTACTTTCACAGTAGTTCATCTCCCTAGTAAGAAAGTGGCTGGGTTTGGCTTTAAAAGCCTTCTATGGTCTTTACAATTTTAGCTCATAATTTTTTTGCAAAAGTGAACCATCATATTTCCCTGTTCCCTGAACGAAACCTATATTTTCCTATCTCTCTGCCTTTGTTAATGCTTGTAATATGCTGCCTTCTCTTTTTTCCCTATTGAATTCCTAGTCATTCTTTAAAGTCTAACTTAGTGATTGCCTCTAACAAAGCCTCATATAGTCCTTCCAGCTATAAGTGATATTTCTCTCCTTGTACCAGACAACACTTTAATTTACCCCTATTCAATGGGCTTATTACAAGTCAACTCTAGTTAACAAGTAGTGATGAAGCACCAGGTATAATGTTAAGCACTGGGAAAACAAGGCAAAAACAAGCTCTATTTCCAAGTACCCTATAGTTTAATAGGATTGACAACACATAAACCACTACATAAAAATAAAACAGATACATAAAAAAATTTTTAAAAATGGGAGGATGTGGGTATTAGGAAAAGCTTTTTGTAAAAAGTGAGATTTTGCAGAAAGTTGAAGGAAGCAAAAGAAAGAAGATAAAGAAGAATAGGAAAAGAATCCAGGACATGGAGAACAGCCAGTGACAATTCATAGAGTCAGGAGATTTGTGCTTTGTGAAACAAGGAGACCAGTGTCACTGGATTGTAGAGTATGTGGTAGGAAAAGTAAAGTGTATAAAGAATGTAAAGGCAGGAAAAGGCCAGGTTATAGAGGGCTTTAAAAGTCCAAAAGAGAAATTTATATGTAATCCTGGAAGTAGAAGGAAGGCATTTGAATTTATTGAGTAGAAATGGTGTGTGTGTGTGTGTGTGTGTGTGTGTGTATGTGTGTGTGCTGCACATGTGTGCATGTGCCTCATGTGTGTGAGAGAGAGAGAGAGAGAGAGAGAGAGAGAGAGAGAGAGAGAGAGAGAGAAGAGTCGGTTCTATAGATTAGGAAAATTGATTTGTCAACTGAGCAAAGGGTAGGGTGGAATGGCCTGTGGTTGAGGCAGAGAGACTAATTGGAATGCTATTTACAATAGTTCAGGTATAAAATATTAAGGCCATATACCAGGATCAGGTAAGAACTGTCAGGATTTGTCAATTGATTAGATATAGGGGAGTGGGGAGAAATGGGGCAGAGAGAACCAGGAAAGAGAGAAGAGAGGAAAAGAGAAGACAAGATGATGACTCTTGGGTTGTGAGAATCTGGATAACTAGGAGGTTGGTGGTATCCTGAATGGAAATAGGGAAGCTGGGAAGAGAGGACGGTTGGGGGAGAAGATAAAAAATTCACTTTTGGACATGTTGAATTTAACATATCTATAGGACTTCCAGTTTGTGAGGCCCAAAAGTCAGTAAGAGATGTGAGACTGGACTTGATTAGGGCTAGACAAATAAATCTCAGAATCACCTTCATAGAGATGCTAACTAAATCCAAGGGAGCTTATGAGGTTAAGAAGTTAAACTATATCTATACAAATATCTATATCTATATCTATCTATCTATCTATCTATCTATCTATCTATCTATCTATCTAT
>NW_027185698.1:22670923-22682790 GCF_028583685.1 Petaurus breviceps papuanus | reverse complement strand
ATCTATCTATCTATCTATCTATCTATCTATCTATCTATCTATCTATCGAGGCCTCAGGCCAGAGACGTGGGATAAACTAACTTTTAGTCAGTGCAACCTGAAGATCCATGAAAAGAAGAGTGTAATCAAGATCTACTTTTAAAGAAAAGAGGATAATTAAGAGTGTCAATGGATGCAAAGTAAAGTCAACATGCAATTTAATGAGGAGCATATAGAGATCCATCAGATGTGAAGGAAAAGGGATTGGCATCTGTGTCCCTAGAAATCACTTAGGGAAGAAATTGAGTCTGGTAAAAAGTGATTTCCATAACATAGGAAAAGGATAAGCAAACTTTTGCATTCAGCTCTGAGGGAAACCATGATCAAAGTATGTGACAGAGGGACATAAGGAAAAAAATATCAAAATTACCAAAGCTCTCCAGAGGAAGAATATTCAAAGACTAAACAAAAGCTGATAAACCAATAAAAGATATATTAATTAAAGATGAAATATGACTTCCATATCTTCTAAATGAGTCCAAATATCCCTGAATAAATATTATAAGACAAAGTACAATGAATCTGCATCTGATAAAGCAGAGAAGACTGTGGATTCCTAAGTAAGAATGGAATAATAAAATGATGCTCTCACATTGTTCAAGAAATTAATAAGAATCACAAAAGTAGAATTTTTGCCTTGTCTAGAAGAAATAATTTGCAAAGCAAGAAGAAAAAAAAAACTTTATTCCATGGTGTCAATAAAATAAAGGGAGAACAATTGATGGATGTGAATAAGCAAAAGCAAAGAAAAAATCTGGGAGAAAAGAAACAAAAATCATTAACTTTAAAGTAAAACATGTTTTTCATAAAACAAAACATATTAACCTCAAAGACAGGATGCAGAGAGTCATAGGTATAAGAACCTAAATATCATAACTCAATATATAAGAAATAATAAATATAAGAAATAATAAAAATAAAACCACAGAGAACTTCTGAACACAGAAAACAAAATATCAATAGAAAGAATCCATATGTTGCTTCTAGTGGGAAACCCTGTGGTGTAACCTCCAAGACACATAATGATTAAATTTAACAGCTCCAATGATAAACAACCAATTCTGCAAATGACCAGAAGAAAGACTTTTGAATACAAAGGAAAGGGAATCTGAATAACAGAAAACAATTTTTACCCATCAGAAAAGGCAAATGGGAATGGAATTTTGTGGAATACATAATGTCAATTAGAAATTTCACAATGCAACACATGGTGACATACCCTGCAACTTTAAACCTAATTACCAAAGAAAAAAGATAGACATCCAATAAAAAAGCTTAAAATATTATATCAGAACTGAACATATGTTGCCTGTTTGGAAAGCACCCCAAATAAAATAAAGAGAAGAAAGATAATCACAGGTGTCGAGCAAAGAAGGTACAGATAATGAAATTAAGTATTCCAGAAGAAATGGAAAAGGAAAGAGAAAGATATGTATGGAGTTACCTAAAAGAATAAAATGTAAAATAATAATAATTAAACAAAAGCAAAGATCATTAAGGGATTTATTGGTAAAGCACAAAAAGAGATAAGAGTGGAGGCATACACCAATTACAAGAGATGGTGAAGTAATAGTCCTGAAATTTCATGAAATAACCCTCACAACATCTTGTCTAGTGTAATCAGTTTTTTTATGTATGACTAAATTGAAGAATCGAAGGTGAATAAAAGGGAAGAGGAGAGGAGGAAGATAAGAGGGGTGTATGTGAGGATGATGTATGTTAATCAACTAACAGTTAATAATAAATACCATCTAATCTTTCATAAAGAAGAGTCAAAAAGAAAATATGTGAGGTGACAAAGGGAATTGGATGAAGAAAAAATGAAAGCTCAGTTCATGATGAGAGAGGGAACCACTCAAGAGTATTTCATAGAGGGAGAAAAAATACTTATAGTGGCAAAGAAATCTAGGCTTGTGTTTTTTCTTCATCCCTAATATTGGTGGGGTTCCTTTTTTTCTAAATTCACCTTTTAATTTTCCTCTCTCTCTGTTAAAGCAACATTTTATCTCTTCATTAATTTTTCTTATTCTTCTTTAAGACTGGACAGAAATTGCAATTCCCAGAAATATTAACAATAATTTTAACTGCTAAAAATAAAGTGGCCTTTTTGCTATCTTTACCCTATTTGACCTTTAAAGTTTTCATAATTGAAAACCACCCACGTGAATTTATTCCACTGGCTTCTGCAACATTGCTCTCTCCTCATTCTCCTCCTACCTGTTTGATCACTACTTTTCATCAGATATCTAACACTTTCTAATAATGGGTATCTCCTTAGTCTCTGTACTAATGATTTAAAAATATCCAACATATACTCTCTCAATTGGTAAATTAACTTACTTCTCTGGGTTTAATTATCAACTCTGGGAAGAAAGGTAAAAAAAATGTATCCAACTCTAGCCTCTCTCCTGAATTCCAATCCCTAATTACTAAGATGCTAAAGATGTGAAACTGAAATTTATTTTGATTTCTCAATGTCAGTGTCTCCAGAATGCAATTCACTTTTACCTATTACCCCCATCCTACATCTTTTCCCAAATTTTTATATTTCTGTTATGGTAAAACCATTCCTTAAGAGTTCAACTTTTTAAAAAAATGAGAAAAGAACAAAAAAGATCCCTGACCATAGCAAACAGCAATGGTGATGGGGAAGATGAAAACCCAAACTCATAAGAGGAAAACAATGTCAAAATGCCTACCTGTGAAGTCTCAGAAGTGAAATATGAATTGACCTCAGCTCCAAAAAATTCTTTTGGAAGAGCTAAAAAAGGGTTTTAAAAATCAATTAAGAGAGCTTGAATAGAAATTGGGAAAAGAAATGAGAGTCATTTAAGAGAACTATGAAAAAAGAGTCGACATCTTGGAAAAGGAAGCACAAAAACTGAACTGAAGGCAAAAACTCTTTTAGATGTAGAATTGGCTAAATGAAAAAGGAGGTATAAAAGTTAATTGAAGAAAATAGTTCCTTGAGAAATGCATTTGGGCAAGTGGAAGTTAATGAGTCTGTGAGATATCAAGAATCAGTCAAACAAAATCAAAAATTGGAAAAAAAATAAAATGTAAAATACCTCATTGAAAAAAACAACTGGTATGCAAAATAGATCCAGAAGAGATAATTTAAGAATTACTGGACTATCTTAAAACCATGATCAAAGAGAGAATGACTGGACAGCAATTTTCTTTTTATTTTCACTTTTTTTTTCATTTTATTCTTTTCTTCTTGTGTAAAATGACTAATATGGAAATGTTTTCTATAATTGCACAATTGTAGTATTTTCTCCTTTACCTGATATATATCTGATTTTTGCTGTCTCAGGGAGGGGGGTGGTGAGGGAAAGAGGGATGGAACTTGGAACTCAAAATTTTAAATAAAGATGTTCATTTTTTAAAAATACAAACATACTCTTAATGAAGGTATTACTAAGGAAATAAAACAACCCTAGCCATCATAGAATTTTTGAAAAAGGGACTTCAGAAACCACCTAATCTTTCAGATCACACACAAAATGTAGAGGCCCCTCCACCACCACAAAACTGACAAGTAGTCATTTAGCTTCATCTTGGCAAAAATTGGACAGCAACTTTCAATGAATTATCAAAGACAAGTGCCCTGTTATCCTAGAACCTGAGGGTGTAATAATCATTGAAAGAATCTACCAGTCCCTCCTGAAAGAGATCCCTAAATGAAAACTCAAGGGATATTGTAGTCAAGTGTCAGAAATATCAGGTAAAGGAGAAAATACTACAACCAGAAAGAAACAATTCAAATATCAAGGAGCTACAATCAGGATCACACAAGACTTAGTAGTTTCTGCATTAAATAATCAGAGGGCTTAGAATAGGATATTCTGGAAGGGAAAGTAGTTTGGATTACAACCAAGAATCAACTACCCGGCAATACTGAGCATAATATCTCAGGGGGAAAAATAGATATTCAATGAAATAGAGGATTTTAAAACTTTCCTGCTAAAAAGACCAGAGCTGAACAGAAAATTTGATCAATTAAGACTCAAGAGAAGCATAAAAAAGTTAATAGGAAATAAACAATGGTATTCAATAAGTTTAAACTATTTACATAAACTATTTAAACTATTTACATCTCGACAAAGATGATACTTGTAACTCTTAAGAACTATATCTCTATCAGGGCAGTCAGAAAGAGTATACCTAGAGGGTGTAGGCATAAAGTGACTTTGATGTGATGATAAAAATAAAAGTAATTAAAGTTTGAAAAAAAAAAAGGATTGTACTGGGAGAAAAGGAAAAAGGGTGGCACAATGGGGGTAAATTAAATGATATGAAGAGGCATGAAAGTTCTTTTACAGTAGAGGAAAAGAAGAGAAGGTGAGAGCATTGTTTGAACCTTCCTCTCATGGGATTTGGCTCAAAGAAGAAATAACACACACTTAGTAGGTTAGAGAAATCTATCTTACCCAAAGGGAAGCAGGAGCAGGAGAGGGAAAGAAAAAGGAGGAGGGCTGATAGAATGGACGTCAGGTTGGGGGATGTGGCAGTCCGAAGCAAAACACTGGTGAAGAGAGACAGGGTCAAATGAGAGGGAAAAGCTTAAATAGAGGGAAATAGGATAGAGGGACATACACAGTTAGTAATCATAACTGAAAGTGAATGGAATAAAGTCTCCCATAAAACAAAAGTGAAAAACAGAGTGGATTAAAAACAAGAATCCTACAATAATTTGTTTACAGAAATCACATCTGAAGCAGAGTGACACACAGAGTAAAAGTAAAAGCCTTGGGTAGAGTATTTTATAATTCAACTGAAGGAAAAAAAAGCAAGGGTGGCAATCCTGACCTCAGACAAAACAAAAGCAAAAATAAATCTATTTAAAAGTGACAAAAATTGAAACTACTTCTTGCTGAAAGACACCACAGACAATGAGGTACTATCATAAGCATCAAGTGGTATAACATCCAGCTTCTTAGAAAGTAAGTTAAGTGAGTTACAGGAAGAAATAGAAAGTAGAACTATACTAATGGGGGACCTCAAACTCTCCTCAAAACTCAATAAATATAACCACAAAATAAATAAGAAAGAAGTTAAGGAAGTAAATAGAATTTTAGAAAAGTTAGATATGATAGCCCTCTGGAGAAAATTAAATTGGTGTAGAAGGGAATATTTCTTTTTCTCAGTGGTACATGACACCTGTAGAGAAGCCAACCATGTATTAGGGCATAGAAATCTCAAAGTCAAACACAGAAAGGCAGAAATATTAAAAACATCCTTTTCAGACCATTGTATAATGTACATGTTTTAAAGGGCCATGGAAAGATAGGCTAAAATATAATTGGAAACTAAATAATCTAATTCTAAAGAATGAGTGACATCCTCCCTCAGTCACTTAACACTTAACTAGCCATGTGACCTTGGGCAAGTCACTTAACCCCAACTGCCCTCCAAAAAAAAAAGCAAAAAAAAAAAAAAAGAATGAGTGGACTAAGCCAAAAATCATAAGAATCAATAATTTCATCAAAGAGAATGACAATAATGAAAAACATACCAAAATTTATGGGTTGCAGTCAAAGCACTACATAGGGGAAACTGTATATCTCTAAATGATTACATGAGTAAAATAGAAAAAGAACAGGTCAATGAATTGAATTGGGTACACAATTAAAAAAACTGGAAAAAAAGAACAAATTAGAAATCCCCAATTAAATACCAAAATAAAAATTCTGAAAACCAAAGGCAAGATTAATAAAATTGAAAGTACAAAAAAAACTATTGAATAATTAAATAAAACTAAGTGTTGGATATATGGGAGGAAAACAAACAACAAAATAAACTGTAGGTTACTTTGATTAAAGGAAGATAGAGAAGGAAACCACATTGCCAGTATCAAAAACGAAAAGGGTGAATTCACCGCCAATGAAGAGGAAATTAAAACAATAACTATGAGATGTTTTGCCCAACTCTATGTCAATAAATCTGGAAACCTAAGTGAAATAGATGCATATTTACAATATATAATTTGCCCAGATTAACAGAAGAGGAAACAAAATGCCTAAATAACATCATTTGAGAAAAAAAAATGAACAAACCATCAATGAACTCTCAAAGAATAAATCTCCATGAACTTACATGTGACTTCTACCAAACATTTAAAGAATAATTAATTTCAATATTATGCAAACTACTTGAAAAATAGACAAAGAATGTGCTGATGCCTAAACCAGGAAAAACTAAAACAGAGAAAAAAATTATGGACCAATTTCCCTACTGAATATTGAAGTAAAAATTAAATAAAATATTAATAAAGACATTACAGAAACTTATCATGAGGATAGGTTACTATGACCAGGTAGGATTTATACCAAGAATGCAGGGTTTATTCAATAATAGGAAAACTATTAGCATAATTGACCATATCAATAAAATTATCACAATTCATATGATTATCTCAATATATGCAGAAAAAAGACTTTTGACAAAATACACTTTGCATTCCAATTAAAAACCCTAGAGAGTATAGGTATCAATGAAGCTTCCCTTAAAAAGGCAATGTGACAAAAAAGAAAAATGATATATGTTGGAGAAGATATGGGAAAATTGGAAGAGTAATGCATTGTTGGTATAGTTGTGAACTGATCCAACCATTCTGGAGAGCAATTTGGAACAATGTCCAAAGGAGTATAAAACAGTGTACACCCTTTGATCTCGCAATGCCACTACTAGATCTATATCCCAAAGAAACCATAAGAAATTGAAAAGGACCTCCATGTACAAAAATATTTATAACAGCACCTTTTTTTTGAGTGGAAAAGAAATGGAAAGTGAGGGAATGCCCATCAATTGGAGAATGGCTAAACAAATTGTGGTATATCAATATAATGGATTACTATCATGCCATAAGAAATGGTTAGCAGGTTGATTCCTGAAAAACCTGGAAAGACTTACATGAACTAATGGTAACTAAAGTGACCAGAATAAGGTGAACATTGTTCATAATAACCACATTGTCCAATAGTCAACTATGATTCACTTAGCTCTTATCAGCAATACAATGATCCAAGACAACTCCAAAAGACTCTTGATGAAAATGTTATCCACACCCAGAGAAAGAACTATGGAGTCTGAATGCAGATGAAAGCATAAAATTTTCACCTTTTTTGTAGCTTTTCCTCTTTGTTCTGTTTCTTCTTTCATAGCATGACTAATGTGGAAATATGTTTGTATCATTGTACATGCATAACCTCTATCAGATTGCTTGCCAACTTGGGGAGGGAGGATGGAAGTGAGGTAGGTAGAAAAAAATTTGAAACTCAAAATCATATTAAAAAAATGTTGAAAACTCTTTACATGCAATTGTAAAAAATATTCTATTTACCAAAAAAAGAAAGAAATTCTTGAATCATAGTCATCTGTAGTACAGGTGTGATAATTGACTAACTAATAAGCTTTGAGTTGTTTTTAATGAAGATACAGTATGAATAACTTTGCAAATTTCATTTTGCTGTTGTTAATTCTTTATTTTTTTTTTAGCCTTCAGAAATACCCCTTGTGTGTCCTCATTTGCTTATGGAGATAATATGATTCAACTCATTGTGGGACTGAACAAAATGGAATAATTAATCTTGATAAAGAGAATAGGAAATATCTAAATGTTGGGTACACACAAAAAGAGGAAAGACCTTGGAGTTAGTGACTATTTTTTCATTATTCCATATTTAGAACTGTAACTTTTAAGTGTAAAATATAATGAGTCTATTAGAATAACACATTTTGATTAAGCACAGTGGTGACTTTCTTGTCTTATTATAGATGCTGTGACTTGCACATTAAATTCAGGCAGAAGTGTAACCCAATTACAATTGAAAATGACATTTTTGCCATTAATGCCTAGCACCTCTGAGCTAAAAGAACTAGAAATTGCAGCATCCCATGCAATGTTTTTTTTCTTTTAAGGAAAAAAAATTGATGCTGTACTCATACCCATCTATGACAAATTAACTCTAATCAAAGAAGAATTTAAACATTTCACATTTGTAGAGAGTTTCTAAACTTTCAAAGGGTTTCCATAGGCATTGTATGATTGAATCCTAGTAGGTTGGTAGTAGGGTAAGCCGTATTCTTCTCATTGAGACCTGAATCTGGAGCCAGAGGGCCTGGTTTCAAATCCTAGCTCTGCTACTTAATACCTATGTAACCTTGATCAAGTAAATGTAAACTTTCTCAATTTCCCCATCCTTATGTAGTACTTCTTCTGAACTATTTCCCCAATTCCCATTTGTACTGGCATATGGAGCTTCCAAGAGAACAATGACTATTTCTCAGGGTTCTGGAAGTGACTTGAGGGATTGGGTTTCTAGTACTGTTTTTCACACACACCAGACTGGTGTGATTCCCATCAACAACCAGACAGTAGCCTCAATTAACTTTGTACTAAAGAATTAGAAGGACAGTTGTTTCAAAAACCCTGTGGTATACATTCTATTGTATTTGCAAGTTTCTTGGGGAAAGTAAATTAGAATTTAAAAGTACAAAGGTAGTGATGCATACATGTAGAGAAAATGTGTGGCAAAAAGGTACAGCTCAGCTGATCCCAGAAGTTCTTTTCTCTTTCTGGAATCCTCATGAGGTTCTCATTAAGCATAGATCTCTGCTGAGCTCCAAGGGTCTGTTCTTTCATAAACCCTAGCCAGTCCTTCTCACTTCAGTAGTCCTGCTCCCTGAAGCCACTGCTATCCTCACATGACTGTTTCTGCATATGTATAGATTATTCAGTCCAGTCTTTGCATGTTGATATCTCTGGAGTGTGTTTGGGGGGGGGGTGGAGAAAGAACATTATAAATTCACTATCTATTTAAAGTGAATAAAAGTTGTACATAATAAACTTGTAGTTTTATGTATAATCAATTTTTATTCTGCTGTAATATGGAAATGTTTGTTTTATTTAAAATAAATGTTTGCAAATGTTTGTTTTTTTTAATTCAGATTAAAATAAATTAAATTTAAAAGTGGTGAAAGAGAGAGATAAAATTACTTTCACAAGATTATGCTCTCAGAAGCAAGACTAAAACTAGAACTCAGATGTTCTATGTTCCCTTCTCTCTATTCACACAGTCACCCTATGAGACTGTACTTTATTGTTCACTTCTGAACTATTTCAGTGGCTTTCTTCTTGGTCTTCCTGCCTCAGTTTTCCAGTCACTCCAATCCATCCTCCACTCAGCTGCTAAAGTGATTTTCCTAAAACCCAGGTGTGACCACATCACCTCCCTGATCAATAAACTCCAGTGTCTCCCTATCAACCCAGGATCAAATATAAAATCCTGAGTTTGGCTTTAAAGCCCATCACAAACTGAAGCCTTCTTATATTTCTTTCTTTCTTTTTTTTCTTAAAGCAATCGGGGTTAAGTAACTTGCTCAAGGTTACACGGCCAGTTATTTCTGGGTGTGGTGCTAAGTATCTGAGCCCGGATTCGATCCCCAGGTTATCTTGACTCTGGGGCCAATGCTCTTACTCACTGAGGCACCTGGCTGCCCCTAAGCAATTGGGGTTAAGTAACTTGCTCAAGGTTACATGGCCAGGTGTTGCTGGGTGGGTGCTAAGTTTCTGAGCCCGGATTCGATCCCCAGATCATCCCGACACTAGAGCTGGTGTTTTTACTCGCTGTGCTACTTGGCTGCCCCAGCCTTCTTATATTTCTAGTATTCTCAAAATTTATTTTTATCCATCTACTCCAAGAACCAGCAGTACTAGTATATTCCTTGCCCTTCCTGATGTATGACATACTTTTTCTCCTAATCTCTTGCATTAAAGGCTTGCTTTAAGACTTCAGCTCAAATTCCACCTTTTATATGAGACTTTTCTCAATCCAAGTCCATTCTTCCCATCCCCCAGTGTCTACCCTCCATGATGACCTGCTAGTTACACTACATAGTTTATAGATAGAATTCTTGCCATATTTTCTTCCTCTTAGACTGCTAATTCTTAGAATACAGACACCTTGTTTTGGCTTTTTAAATTACCTTTAGCACTTAGCACAGTTCTGGCACACATAGTAAGCATTTCATAAATAGTTCACTTATTGGGCAAGTATTCCATTGGGTGACACCAATCTCCTTACTATAAAGCTAAGAATCAGCAGTTAGAAATAAGTTTCTTCTTTGTCTTCAAGGTACAATATCTTAATTGAACCAAGGAGGTCCAATATGAAGTTAATCTTGATTTTATAAGGAAATCATTGAAGCTTATGCCCTTTAGATCTCCTTTAAAAAGAATCTTCCCCAAACCCCTGTATTATAAGGATAGCTGCCTTCAGATTTTCAAATTCAATGTCATCGAGCAATAAAGGCTTAGGGAAACCTGCCTGATAAGCAAGCTCTCATAAGGCTAAAGAGAGATTAAATACTGTTAAGTGCTATTACTTCTTGAAATACATTCTCTGGCATCACTGCTACTAGAAAAGCTTCTGATTCTGACATGACATTGACTTTTGAGCAGAGAGATTTTAAAGTGACAGGCTTAAAAATTTCAATTCACCTTTACCCCTTCACTATCAGTTGCAGAATTTAAGGCTTCCTTGGAACCCTTCCTCCCACACCCCACCCCGAAAGTATATAAACATCTTTAATAAATAGACCAAGTTTCTTTTGGCCATGGTTTCCCAGTCATCAATTACCAGTCCATATGCATCTCTAAGAGTACAACAAAGTGGACAAAATGGTTTTGTTTGTTTCTTTGGTCTTTCTTAAGCATCTTTGCTTTTCTCCCAGCTGTAAATCGTAGTCTCCTTTTGAGCAGAGTAATCCTTAAAAATAAATCTAATTAATCTATGCACTCATACTAAACATATATCAATCCTATGTGATTCTGTATAAGGGTTAATTCAATTTAGAAGTAGAAAAGAACTTTTAATAATACTATGCCTATTCCAGTTCTGAAATTCAGGTAGATGGACTGGAGCTCATCCATCAATATATCCATATCTTATATAGATCTTACAAATGGACAGTTAGACCCAGAACTGAAGAGCAGCAGGCTATATTGCTTTTGGGAAACTGAAATTTTATTTTAATGATCTTGAATGTCTTCCTGAACCAAAGGTCTTTCTTTTTATATATATGATAATTTTGCTAGTGCTATTGTATGACTTCAAGTCTTCAGACATTGTAGTATCCAAAGAATTCAGAGTGATTAGCACCTAGTGGGCAATGGAAAGGTACCAGGGAAGCGTCAATGGTCAGCTGGAATGTATTTTGGACAAGGAGAGCAGTAGTTTGATGTCATCAAAGAGGTATATGAGAAAAAAAAAGTGGGTGGGTACATTGAAAAAAGTGAGGGATAACCAATGGACAGCCCAAAAACTCTCCTGTTATTGTAGGCTGGAACATGTTGGGTGAACTCTCTATGGCTAACACATATGAACATATATACAGGAGTTTTCTAGGATAGGAAGGCATGGACAGGTTGAGATTGGTATCATGAAGTAATTCCCACATCAGTGACAGCCCAAGCCACAGAGATATTTTATTTTTTTATGCCTGAGAGGCTATTTTTAGCCTTAAATTCCAAAGGGAAGTTGTAGAAGTAACATCACATATATGTTTAAAAGAAAAGAAATAAAAGAAAAGGAAAGGGAAAAAAAGAAATCATATTAGAAGAAATTATTTTACTCCTAAAAAGTTGAATGGAGAAATTTGAGTTTCTGTGTCTGTCTGTCTGCCTTCTTGTCTACCTAATTTTTTGTCTCTGTCTTCCTATTGCACTGTCTCTTTCTCTTCCTTTCTTTGGGTATCTCTGCTTTTTCTGCCTCTTTGTCTCTCTCTCTCTCTCTCTCTCTCTCTCTCTCTCTCTCTCTCTCTCT
>NW_027185698.1:22627724-22670913 GCF_028583685.1 Petaurus breviceps papuanus | reverse complement strand
TGCCAATGTCATAACTACTCTGATGGCTTTCACTTTCTGGTTTTGGGACTCAGTCTTTTGGTATCTTAATAAATTTTCTAGTTTATTTCCCCAAATGGCAAACCTGACGTATTTTGTGATGGATAATTATATCAGCATATTTGTAATCTCTATAGGCATTGTGAATATGGCATTGCTGATACATTTGGCGACGAGGATGGGATCACAAAATGTCAGGCCTCTATTTGGAAGCAGTGGAGCTTTATAGGGAGAAATGGCTATTCCAGGATGGGAGGATTTGCCTTATTCCTCTCTAGCCAGAGAATGGGCTAAAAGCACAGGGCCCTGTGAAAACTGGGAACCAAGGCTAAAAGAGGGAGAACCTGGAGATTTGGAAAGATGTTTGAAAGCAATACCCATAGAACCAGGCAAAGAACTGGCAGGAGTGTGCAGGAGAGGCTGGGTGCTGCTACCAAGTTATCGCCTTATGTGTAAAAGTAGGGATAAGCTGCTGAAGGAAAGAGCTAGGATGGCTAGGGAGTCAGCTGGTTTGCCTGAGGATTCTTCTGTGTCACAGTACTCAGAAGAGCAAACTGGAGGGACCCATATGGTCCAGGAGCAAGCTACTGTTCATGTAGCTAAAAGGAAGCAAAAAACTAGCAGAAGGAATGTGCATGCAGCTTTTGTACAGGCTGGGCAGAGTTGCCCTGACAACTTCCAGGAGAATGTGTGTGAGGAGAATGGAACAAGGTTAGATGAGGAGTCTCCTAATGTAGAAGCTCTCCTCATACGAAGAAGAAGGCAGGAGAACCACCGAGGCAAAACAGAGTCCAGGGAGATAATTGAGGATTTCACTCAACAGGAGATCACTGATATATTGAGTAGATTTACCCAAAGAATGGGGGAGTCTTTAGTGTCTTGGATAGTAAGAATCAATGATGAAGGCGCCGGAGGAATAACACTGGACAATGAGGACTGTTTAAAATTCATAAGTATCAGTCATAATCCTTTTGTACACCAGGCTTTTAGGGATCACCATATGCAAGGAGGAAATAACAAAACTAATCTTCTAGCTTTAGCTGCAGAAGGGTGCAAAAAGCAATATCTGACTGAATCTTTGTGGCCTAGGGGAGACAGACCCTGGTACTCACTTAGAGACTGTATGAGAAAGCTAAAGGAAGAGGTAATGAAAACTGCTATCCTGATTGGAGATGCAAATGCATATTATGATACCCCCCTAGGAGTTCCTCATAGAAATATCATAGTGAAGACGGCTCCTCCTGCATATAAGCACCTAATTCTGACTCTGTTAATTGGAGAAATAGGGCACCCTCTTTCAGAGGTGCTGGATAAGATTTCACAATTAAGCGATTTAGGAGAATGGGAAAAAGACAAATTGCCTCGAGAGAGAAGAGTAAACAGCCAGAGGATTCAGAGACAAAATAGACCAACAAGAAGGGAACTGTTCACTGCTCTATTAAGAGCTGGGGTGGACTTTAGAAGAATAGATGGTATTCCAACTGAAAAGCTGCATAAGCTGTACCAAGAAAAGATACTTAGCATTAGAATGAACAGGGAAGCAGGAACCACCTCCGCAGGTATTTCTGAATCTGAATCTTTGTATCCAAGTTTGCCCCACCTTCAGGGGGAATAGGAGATAGGCCAAGCCCCAGCCCAGATAAAAGAAATATGCAGAAGAGATCGCAGACCCCATATTGGTTTAACAATATATTGGAAGAATGGATCAACTACTGTGACTAGGGCACTGATTGATACTGGGGCTGAGGACACACTTATCTATGGAAACCCTGATAAGTTTAAACATGGAACTCCTATTACCATCACAGGTCTAGGAGGCGCTGAAATATCAGCCAGACAGGTTAAAATAACAATGAAAATTGGGCAGTTACCTAAGAAGGAATATGCTGTGGTTGTTGTACCCATTCCTGAATACATCATTGGAATAGATGTATTGAGAGGCATGACTCTGAATTTACCTGAAGGAAGATACCAATTTGCTGTGAGCAAGATAGGAATTAATACAGTTTTAGTAGGAAAACTAAAAATGGACCCAATCACTTTACCTGAACCTTCTGAAGTAATTACTTTAAAACAGTATTGTGTGCCAGGTGGGCAAGATGAAATTGCCACTACTATAAAGGAATATGTTGATGCAGGAGTGTTAGTCCCTACAACCACAAGATGGAATAATCCTGTCTGGCCAGTAAGAAAATCAGATGGGACGTGGAGAATGACTGTGGATTATAGACAGTTGAATAAGGTGACTCCTTCTTTGTATGCTGCTGTTCCAGATACCATCACCTTAATAGAAAGGATCCAGAAATATGATGGGACTTGGTATGCAGTTATTGACTTGGCAAATGCCTTCTTCACCATCCCAATAGACTCTAAACAATGGGACCACTTCGCTTTCATTTGGCAGGGTAGACAATATACTTTTACTCGCTTGCCACAAGGGTACATACATAGCCCCACTATTTGTCACAGGATTGTGGCTGAACAGTTGGATGAATTAAAGCTACCTGGTGTACAGCTTACCCACTAAATTGATGATATCATGATACAGGGAAAAGATGCGAAAGTAGTGGAAAGGAGTTTGACCCTTCTAATTAAGCATATGAAAAGTAAAGGGTGGGAAATTAACCCTGCAAAGGTTCAAGGACCAGCTCAGAATGTGAAGTTTTTGGGTATACAATGGAACAAGGGGCTAAGGGAGATTCTTCCTCGAGCCCGACAAAAGATTCAGGATTTTCCTACCCCTACCAATAAGAAGGAGGCCCAAAAGTTTATAGGATTGTTTGGATACTGGAGGCACCACATTCCACATTTGGGACAGATTTTAAAATCTTTATATAGAGTCACACGGAAGAAATATGAATTCGACTGGGGACTTGAGCAGAGTAAAGCTTTTGAAGAAGCCAAGGCTGCCATACAATTGGCCCTAGATTTGTGGCCCATGCAAAATGGTCCAGTGGAATTGCAAGTGACTGTACAAGATGATTATGCAAACTGGAGCTTATGGCAAAAACAACAAAGTCAAAATGTACCTTTGGGATTTTGGTGTAGGAAACTCCCTTCATCTGGAGTCCAGTATACACCTTTTGAAACGCAGTTGTTAGCTGCATATTGGGCTTTGGTGGAGACTGAACAACTGACTGTGGGTCATGAAGTGATATTAAGACCTGGAATCCCAATTATGACCTGGGTAATGAGTACCCCAGCTTCTCACAGAATTGGACATGCCCAAGAGGCTAGTATAATCAAATGGAAGTGGTATATTCAAAATAGAGCGAAAACAGGCAAAAGCGGAGTCTCTGCTCTGCATGAATCTATAGCAAACATAGAAATTGAGAGGAATGACACACCCCGTGAGCCAAAGCAACAGTTGGTACAGTCCACTGTAAAATGGAATGAGGGATATGATGTATTAACTGAGGAACAAAATAGACATGCATGGTTTACTGATGGGACAGCAAAATATTTGGGCCAAAAAAGACATTGGAAAGCAGTGGCCTATAACCCATGTACTAGAAGGACTTTGGAAAGTACTGGGATAGGTGCAAGTAGCCAATATGCTGAACTTATGGCAGTATATCAAGCCATCAAAATAGAACAAGGAGGACAGTGTCATATATTCACTGATTCATGGGCGGTAGCTAATGGGTTAGCTACATGGATGCCCATGTGGAAAAATGAAAATTGGGAAATTCATGGTAAACAAGTCTGGGGCAAAGAATTATGGGAAGATATCTGGAACATGTCTTTGGTCACTGACTTGTCAGTTTTTCATGTAGATGCTCACGTGGCCCCCACCACACCAGAACGTGAGTACAATGCTCATGCTGATCGACTGGCAAAGATTGCTACTGAACGTATTGTCCCTACTTTGACAACAACTGATGATCCGGTATTAGCAAAATGGGTCCACCAAACGGCAGGCCATTTGGGGGTCCAGGCCACACACCAGTGGGCACAAGATCGAGGTATTAGTATCTCTCATTCACTGTTAAAACAGATAGCAGAAGAATGTTATATATGTCAATTGAAAAGGAGCGAACTGTTCCTCGGGTAGTAACTGGAGAGATAGCAAGAGGAAAAGTCCCAGCCCAAATCTGGCAAATAGATTATATTGGTCCACTACCACTGGATAAAGGATGCAGATTTATATGTACTTGTGTTGATACCTATTCAGGTGTACTAGTAGCTTGTCCTTATAAGAATGCAACCCAGAAAAACACTTGTAAAACCCTAGATCTCATAAGTCTATATTATGGAACCCCAATGCAGATTCAAAATGACAATGGGTCACATTTCAAAGGCAATGAAATGAAGAAGTATTGTATACTAAACAATATAGAATGGATATATTACATTCCATATTATCCAGAAGCATCTGGGTTAATTGAAAGAATGAATGGATTACTGAAAGAACAGTTGAGGAAGTTAAGTTCCAATAATTCATATCAACATTGGAAGGATAATTTGTTCATGGCTTTGCGTAATTTGAATAATAGACCATTGGGAGGAAGTACACCTCTAGCCAGAATGATGACCCCCAATCTGCAAATTAGAAAACAACAAACACACAAGATCCCAAATATTGAGTATTGGACCTTGAGGCCAGATGTCCCAGCACCGTACCCAGGACCACCTGGTTCGATGGGGTATGATTTACATTGTTTAGAGGACTTTTGGTTGGACAGGAAAGAAGTAAGAAAAATTTCCACTGGGATATGCATAAGAATCCCTAAAAATCACTTTGGACAGATTTTACCCAAATCAGGATTAGCAGCTCAAGGAATACATGTATTGGCTGGAGTAATAGATTCTAATTATCAAGGAGAAATTGTTGTAACATTCCAGAATTTAGGTGAAGGGCCCATACAGATTCACAAGAATGATAGGATAGTTCAAGTGATTATCGTTCCTTGTAAAACAATGCCACTTGTAAAAACTGACCCTCCTTCCAAAATAACTGTCACAGGAACTGAAGGATTTGGTTCTATTGATAGAATAAAATCAGGAGCTAAAGTATGGGTAAAACGGAAGGCAGATGATGTTCCAAAGGCTGCAGAGATTATAGCATATGGGAAGGATAACACTGTAACTATTGTTTATTCTGAAGAAGATGATTACAAAATTGTACCCTTAAATCATTTATTCTACTGTGAGTGAGGCTACAATAGTCTGGTTATTGTCTCTTTGTTTCTTCTTGATTTTTTGTTTGTTCACCTTGTTTGTTAGATTTGTTTCCACAGGCTTGGTACCCTCCATCTGTAGATGTCTGATAGCTTAAGCTGGATGTCACCCCCTGTCTGCAACTGTGATGTGTCACCCTTGGACCTGGCATCAAGCATATTAAGAACTGACCTCTCAAATGGGACCCCTTAGGACAGGGACAGCTCTACATCCGATTTCAGCAGCAAGTAGCCATAGAAGAAGAGATCTTCACCCCTTACCACAAGATTTTGGGGCCCCATTTGTTCGGGGTGGGGGGAATGATGGGGAGCTTGTGCTCAAGCCCCACCCTAAAATATGTTTTCTTTGTGTTTATTGTGTGCTATTCTTGTTATATTGTTGTGAAATTTTGTTGACACCAGTTATTCCTACTGTATTTTTGCCAAGTAAGGGACATGAAAGATCTTGGGGCCGAATGTAAGGGTTGTGGGATTTAAAGATCTCCCATGCCCCATGGACGTGCTGACATAGCAGAGCAAGAGAAAGTGAAAAGCCGAGCTAAAGGTCCTGCGGTTGGCAGTTGGCGGCGGTTGCCTTTTTTTTTTTAATTTTTTTTTTTTGAGTTAGGACTCCTGCTGAGGACTGCCAGGGGCCGGAGCTGCTGGGAGCGCTCTTCCAGGACGCTGGGTGGTTGCTGTGAGTGGGGAGAGGAGGACCTTTGCCTGAGGTAGCCTGTTCTGTTTTAAAGGCTTGAAAATGTGGGTGCTTTCTACTTTATCTACCTTTGCCAATGTCATAACTACTCTGATGGCTTTCACTTTCTGGTTTTGGGACTCAGTCTTTTGGTATCTTAATAAATTTTCTAGTTTATTTCCCCAAATGGCAAACCTGACGTATTTTGTGATGGATAATTATATCAGCATATTTGTAATCTCTATAGGCATTGTGAATATGGCATTGCTGATACACTAGCCTGTGCTCCATTCCATCATCTCCCCTCTCATCCCCTTACCCCTACTCTCCTGTAGAGTGAGATACCCTATTTAGTATGTACTTCCTTCCCTCCATGAGCCAAATTCAATGAGAATAAGGTTGACCCATTCCCTTTTGCCTTCTTATTCTTCCCCTCCATTATAAACATTTTCCCTTGCCTCTTCTATATGAGTTTACCCCATTCTGTCTCTCCCTATCTCCTCTCATTATATTCCTCTCTCACCTCTTAATTTCACCTTTTAAGTATCATCCCTTCCTATTAAATTGGCCCTGTGCCTTTGATCTATGTCTACTTGTAAACATATATACACTCACTCACATATGTCTTCATATTCCCATATACCCTTTGATAAAGACACACATATATATATATATATATATACATATATATATATATATATATATATTTCCTTCAATTATTTTCATACTGAGAAAAGTTTCATCAGTTAAAATTATCATTTTTCCATGTAGGAATGTTAATAGTTCCACTCTGATAAGTTTCTTATGGTTTCTGTTCCCTGTTTACCTTCTCATGTTTCTCTCGCTTCTTGTATCTGAATGTCAAATTTTCTATTCAACTCTGTTTTTTTTTTTCAGCAAAAATGCTTGAATTTCCTCCATTCCACTGAATGATCATATTTTCCCCTGAAACATGATATTCAGTTTTGCTGGGTAGGTGATTCTTGGTTTTAAACCCAGCTGCTTTGACCTCTGGAATATCATATTTCAAGCCCTTCCATCCCTCAGTGTAGAAGCTTCCAGATCCTGGATTATCCTGATTGTGTTTCCAAAATATTCAAATTCTTTCTTCTTCGCTGCTTGTAATATTCTCTCCTTGATCTGTGAATTTCAGAACCTGGGTGTAATATTCTTAAGAGTTTTCTTTTGGGGATCTTTTTCAGGAGGTGATCAGTGGATTATTTCAAGTTCTATTTTGCCCTCTGGTTCTAAAACATTAGGGCAGTTTTCCTTGAGAATTTCTTGGAGGATGATTTCTAAGTTCTTTCTTTGATCATGGCTTTCAGGTAGTCCAATAATTTTTAAATTATCTCCCCTGAATCTATTTTCCAGGTCAGTGGTTTTTCCCACGAGATATTGTACATTGCCTTCTATTCTTTCATTTGTTTGGATCTGTTTAATAGCATCTTGATTTCCCATAAAGTCATTAGCTTCCATTTGCTCCAATCTTATTCTGAAGGAATGATTCTCCTCAGTGACCTTTTGAGATTCTTTTTTCATCTGGCAAATTTGGCTTTTTAAGGAATTATTCTCCTCATTGCCTTTTTGAGCCTCTTTTGCCATTTGAGTTAATCTGTTTTTTAAGGTGTTATTTTCCTCAATCAGGCTGTTGACTCATATTTCATAAGTTTTCTTGCAGTGTTCTCATTTCTCTTCCCAATTTTTCTTCCACTTCTCTTATTTGCTTCTTAAAGTCCTCTATGGCCTGTAAGCAGCTTGTATTTTCCTTTGATATTTTTGGTGCAGGAGTTCTGACTTCACTGTCTTCCTCCTGTTCTATGCTTTGCTCCTTTTTGTCCCCAAAATAGTAGTCTAATGTTGGGTTCTTCTGTTTGCTTTGTTTCCTTTACCTGGGCATGTTGCCACTCAATTACTTGACTTTTGGGCTTTTTGCTACCAGACAGGGGAGCTTCCATCCCAAATGCTGGAGTTTTCTCAACTGGTGGAGGTATTAGTTGGGAGCCCTTGCTGAAGCCTCCACATGCTCTGGCAAGCTGGACACACACCCCAGGACATCTGGACTGCAATCCAGATCCAAGCAGGTTAAAGCAAAATCTTTTTAAAAGTTGAAAGCAAAAAACCCCACAGACTGGTCACTTGGTCCCCCTACACTCTGTAGGCCAGGAGCTGAAGCTGCCCCATGGCAGAGGTGGCTACACCACAGCCCTCAGCAGCTTCTTACCCTGGGGGCAAAATCTGAGGCACTCCAAAGTCCATACTGCACTGACCTCTCACTTGCCCTTTGCATCTATGTGTTGATACATCTGGAAAAGACCACAGCTGCAGGTGATCTGGAGTCCCTCCAGCCCATGGTCAGGCCTGCCCTGGAGCTGGGCTGGGCTCCCAGAGCACTGAGCTGAACGATTCCTGCTGGCCTGCCAGGCTGTCCTCAGTGGGAGGTTAGCTTCTCTTTGTCATTTTATGGGCTCTGTAGCTCCAAAGTTTGTTTAGAGTCCCCTTTTACATTAATTGGGGAAGGTGGATGCCAGGAGCCATGGGGTGGACCTGCTTCTACTCCACCATCTTGACTCTGCCCATGAGGTATTTATTCTTGCCCACCACCATGATCCCACTCTGAGCGCCAGATAGCTATAATTTTTGACCAGCCTAAAAGTACTTCTTAAAAAGTAAGCATATTAAACATAATTATAGTTGTCACCATTGATTTAGGTTGTAATCACAACCAATAATGAGTCATTTCAAATCCTTTGAGTTGATGCATATAGAGTGGAGCGTATGATCTGGTGAAAAGTACACTAGACTTACATTAGGAAGACCTATGTAAAGTTAATCTCTGTTATTCACTATCTATGAGACCTTGGCAAGTCATTTCTCTCAGTTTCATCATCTGTAAAAATAAGGAAATGGTTTGGATCAGAAGCATCAAACATATGGCCCATAAGACTCCTGAATGCCCTGGAAACCAGAATAAAAGGTAATTGAGAAATATTTAACAGTATGAAGAAAAACTACAATAAAGTGATATTACATTTTAAAACTGAAACAATATGTGACTGCTGATATGCTTATGTATAGATTATTGGTCCAATTTCTATTTCAGTTTGACAACAGTGGATTAATTGATATCTTAGGTTTCCTTCTAGAATCAAGCTTATGTTCCTAAAGTGGATAATTTAAGCCTCTTTTTCCTCAGTTATCCTCTACAAGATAAAAAGACCCATCAAGATATTAAGAAGGGTAGGTCATTCTTTAAAAGCATTCACAGAAGATAGAGTAAGCATAATCAATTGTACATATCTTTCTAATGTTGCCATGTATTCTTAATATCTCTGGTGAAGACAGAACAGTTTTGACACAAATGTAGAACTAGAAATTGTGATGGCAGAAAAATTGGCTCCTACGTACTTTGCCCACAGTCTTGCTGATGACAGAAATTTCACAATAAAACTCCATTCCTTCAGGTTTTGTTAGCTTGATCAAATAAAAATATCTCTAGGAGGTATGATATTCCTCTCCCCTCCCCCCAGAACAAGTTTTGAGAAATTAATAAAGAATGAGAAAGGAAAGGAAAGGAAAGTGAAGGGAAGGGAAGAAGGGAAGGGAAGGGAAGGGAAGGGAAGTACGACAAGAGTAATGTGTATTAAGGAAAAGGAGGTTTCCCAGAACAGAAAAAAGTATTGGGAAAAAAGGTACCCTGGAACAGAAAGTATGGGAGAGTTCACAGACAGATCTCATTGTTTTCACCATTTTGATTAAGGCTGACCATACAGATAAGTGCTATAGACTGTACCAAAGACAACTATTCCACATCAGCAAGCTTTTATTAATTGCTTACAATATGTCATGCACTTTGCAAAGTACTAAAGATAGAATGACAAAATGGAACAATGCCTACCTTCAGGTAGTTTGCATTCTATCAGGTATACCACATACAAAATGCAGAGTAGAAGCAAGGCAACCTTAAGGGACAAGTGTCTATTAACTGGGGTAACTGGGAAATGCTCACTTCAGAAAGTGAGGCAAGAGTCTTTAATGAAAGCAGGGATTCTAACATGTAGAAATGGAGGTGGGAAGAAAGTTTTCTTGGCACTGAGAAAACAGTAAGGAAGTCAAGAAGACAGAATATTTCATTCTAAGAATAGCAAATATCCTAGTATAATTGAATTGCAGAGCTGGTAGAGTAGAATAATGAAGTAGATTGAGGATCTGGGAAGGGGTCAACTTTTAAAGAGTTTCAAAGGCCAAATAGAGGGGTTTATATTTGATCCTTGAAGACATAGGGATGACATGGTCAGATGTGGGGTTAGGAAAATCAATTATATCTAGATTGTATATATTTTCATTAACTTATATTTGTACATCCTGTCTCCCAGGAAAGAATGGGATTTCTTTGAGGATGGGGACTGTTTCATTTTTATATTTGAATCTTTAGAATCAGGTTCAATGCTTGACTATACTAGGTACTTTTTGTTGACATAGCTATTCACTGTTATGGTGAGGTGGATATCATGGGTACTTGAGTCATATTGGGGTCACTACAGGCAACAGCATGTATGGGTGTTCAGGGAAGACTAGCACCTCTGGTATGAGGGCTTGCATAGCCCTTTTCAGGGTTGTGCATCTGCTTTTGCTGCTTACCTTCACCCAACTTTCACTTGTGACTCCATGAAGCTACGGCATACCATAGAGGCCACACCCTAAGAAAAGCATCTTGGGAGAAGGGCTAAACCAGACTGAGGGCTGGAACCCTTGATGAGCTAGGGAAGTGACTACCTTATATTTGTTAAGACATCCCCCATGGATTAGGTGGATGAAAATAATTTGTTCTAAAGATGATGAAATTGCTGAAGCAGGTGCTGTGAGGCACTTAGAGCTTGGTTAGACATAAAAACCCTAAGGTTGTACACTACATTCCAGGCCGTTGCCAGTTGTCCTGGTTTCTTTATTGCCACTAGACTTCTATAACTCTGGAAGAGAGAATGAGGATGAGGACTTTGTGCAATTCTGCCTCACTTAAGTCCAATTAACTCCTGAGTCGAGATATCACCCCGTGATGTCTTTAGTTCTCTTTGAAATGAAGGACAAACAACAATAAGACAAGGCCTGATGTAAGCAGCTGTTGGACTCAGGTTAGAACTTTTAATGTGAATGAGGCAACATGGATAGTGACCAATTGGACCTGAATCCAGGAAAAATCTGGGTTCAGATCTTGCAGTAGGTAGGAAATCCTTCACTAATTTCAATCAGAAATAGAAAGGGTTCCTACCCATCTAGGATCAGTGTTTCCAATCATGCTTCCAAGACAAGAATGCCAAATGAAATTCTATGTGAGAACGTTACTTCATCTCTGCAAGTCTAAATTTCAGGCAGGAGTGGATTTTAGCAGGTTAGGATCAAGATTAGATTAGACTTTGTGTCACACATGTTTGGCATCACATGAGACCATAACTCACATAGAGTTTATTTAAAAACAGGAGCCTAATTCAGGGGAGCTCCATAATTGCACAATTTGATGATAATGATACCCTTTAATCTGGAAGAAAAAGATGAATATCTTCCCCTCATCCCGCCATATCTTTGGCAAGCTTAAGGACAGGAAAATAGTTTAGAATTTCCAAGAAAGTTAACTGGTTGGCAACTCTCAGAGGGCCTAGTACCTTAATTCACCTTTGACTGTTTGGGTAATCTTTTTACAAAAAAAGAAAAGGAAAGGAAAGAGAAATCACTAGGAATTCAGAAGTCCATGACTCATCCACATTATATGGGGCCAAATCAGATTTTCATTATAGTTCACTTTATACTGGCATACAGAGTAATGGGGGGAGGTATGCATATGTGTGCTTTTGTGTGTGTGTGTGTATATGTGTGTACACAATTTATTCTGTGTACATCTTTGTTATATCTACTTGTTTACATCTACAGTGTTCTATCTATCTATGTGTGTGTGGCCTTGTGACAACTAGGTCACACTACTTACCTTGAGCACAGTCTCTGTTCTTGTTCTACTGTTCTTCTGAGGGCACAATCCAAACTTACACCAGCCGCTACAAATGCTCTTTATATCACTTAGATTCTTTCACCCAGACACTGCATCTGCTCTCAGTCTGAGTCTCAAATATACTGTCACAGTTAAGCTTCATGCTCACACTTTACAAATTGATTCATTCTCCATTCCTGATATGAATACATCCTCAGAACACAATATCGATTAATGACAATGCCATGGAACTTCCTTCCATGCTACCACATAAGTCACAGGTCAATTAGCACACAAGTCACAGGTCAATTAGCCCCTAAAACATCATCAGCCCTGAGGCTACTATGTGATGCTCCTAAATACACTCTAAAGAATTGTTATAAATAAAGAAAAGAGGAGAAGAGAAAAAGACATGAAAGGAAGAAAGAAAAAAGAATGAATGAGAGAGTGAAAGGGAGAAAGAAAGAGATATGGAAAGAAGAGAGAAAAGATGAAGAAAGAGAAAGGGAGAGAAATTAAAGAAGGAAGAGAGAGAAAAAGGAAGGAAGAGGAAGGAAGAGAAAGAAAAGAAGGAAAAGAGGGAAGGAAGAAATTAAGGAAGGAAGGAAGGAAGGAAGGAAGGAAGGAAGGAAGGAAGGAAGGAAGGAAGGAAGGAAGGAAGAAAAATGCTTCCTCTTGTAGATGCCCCCACAATGTTGGGAGAGAAGAAGAGTCATGACTTGTCTTCTTGGCACCAGGGAAAGCTTCACAAAGCACACTAGAACACGCATGATGGGGCATGCTTTAAATCAACACTTTAACACAAATTTATTTTGGTGGGATGACGCATTTCAAGACACAATGCCTTATTGAGGGGCGTCCTGGGATCTATGAGTTTGCTATTTAGGAAGTTGCCATGGGGAAAGTAAGAATGAGCAGGGCAGGGCAAGAGAGGAGCTAACCTGAGGTTTGCTCACATTTCTTCACTTTAATTAATTATTCTTGTAGTGTGCCATAGTGGATAGAGAGGCCACCTCAGAGTAGGAATACCTCCTTACATGTGTTACCTCTGATTCATGCTGACAGAGTGTGACTCAGTGCCCCTAGGCAACCCTTTAAAACTTAGTTGTAGAGAAGGTGCTGATCTGCTTGGTCAGAGTAAGTTCCTTCACTGAGATTTCCCAAAACCAGTGGAATACCTGGTTTAGTCAGGATCCATCCCATTCTTGCTAATTAGGTGATAAAGATCAGTTGTAGCCAATGGGCTAAAGAAGTTTAATGCCCTGGGGCAATGCCCTGGCTACCTGCCCAGAACTGGTTAGAGTTGTGATGATAGCCAGTGAATCTAGCCAGGATGAAGATGGTCTGAACTGTGCATGTGTGTGCGTTTGTGTGTTTCCCCTTTTTAACTAGTGTCAGAAGTTCATGACACTAATGTTTTATAAAATACAATCCTCCTTCCCACTTGACCATAATGAGTATTCATGAAACTATTGGATAAGCTTAAATTTAGTGTGATTTATATGAAAACTCATCCCTGAAAGCAATCCTTATTAAATCTTATAAATAAAACCAATTTCCCTCAAACAAAGTCTAGATCCTTATGCTATGTTTCCATCCAAGGGACAGTATCTTTTTACAAGGGACCTTGATGACTTCAAAGGTTAGATGAAAGTTTACACACTTTAAAAGCACAACATTATGTACACAAGTGGGTGAAGTGGATGAAATTAAGTTTTATCTTGGAAATGAATTTATAAAATCTCACAATATTCTAAAGTACTAAAGAATCTCAGAAATTGAGATTGTCGGCCCCTATAGAGTGCCAGGCACTGAGGATGCAAAAATTATACATAATACATACATACATACATTTTGGGTATGTGTTTGTTAGCATGTAAGCATGTATGTGTGCATGTACATATGCACCATGTGTGCACATGTATGTATGCATGTAATTGCTCCTGACCTCAAGTAGTTTCATTCTATTGGGGTGGGGGGGATGTAAGATTATGCAAATAATTTAATAAAAAGCAATTTTAGAAGGACAAGAAACCTTAAAAACCTTGGAGGATGGTAGTCAGGAAAGGCTTCTTAAGGGGGTGGCACCTAAGCTGGGCCATGAAAGAAGTTAATGATCCTAAGAGGTAGATAGTGCCTTCCAGGCATATGGGACAACCAGTACAAAGGTATGGAGATGAGGGGGAGTGGCATATTGTCTTCAGGTAAACTGAGGAGGCTAATTTGGATGGAATGCATAATGTAATAAAGTAAGTAACAGGACAGAAATCTGGGGGGGAAACAGGTGGGAGCAAGCCTGGGAGGACTCGGAATTTCCAATTGAGAATCTGTTATTTTAGCTAGGAAGACATTGGGACTCTTTTAGTAAATGAGTGAGATGGTCAGACCTGTTTCAGGACTATATGCTTGTGGAACATTATCAAGACAAACCATCTCATACAATAGGGTAGGCTTCAGAAGCCTAAACTAGAGAGGAAAAAGCAATCTGTCCAAGATGCTGTAGCTTAGTCTGTGTTAGAGTATGTAAGGGAAGAGATACCAGAATTTTGCTCATTTTCTTTCAACAGAATGTTCACACCCTTTTATGTTTCAAAGATACTTCTCTTTTTGCTCCCCAAAATCACCTACTACAGCAGCTGGTTACATTGGTTCATTTTTATTAATTTTTTTTAAAGCAATTGGGGTTAAGTAACCTGCTCAAGGTTACAAGGCCAATTATTTCTGGGTGTGGTGCTAAGTATCTGAGCCCAGATTTGATCCCCAGGTGATCCTGACACTGGAGCCGGTGCTCTTACTCGCTGTGCTACCTGGACGCCCTTCATTTTTATTTTTAAACAAGTTTTTTTTTTCTAAAGCACAGCTCTGGCCTTGTCATTCTCCTGTTCAATAAACTCCATTGATTCCCAATTACCACAAGAAGGATTAAATATAAAATACTCTTCTTGGCTTTTAAAGATCTTTATAAACTGTACCCTTCCTAGTATTCTATTCTCCTTATATCTAAATTCCCCCCTGCCCCCATAGTCAACCAAGTAACATAATCAAGTTCTTGCACAAGAAGATCCATCCCTGGTCTCACTGTGGGCTTATGCCTGGAATTCTAACCTTCTTCAAACATGCCTCTGGCTATTCTCATGTATTTCAAGGGTCACCTAAATTCCCACATTCTGCAAAAAGCCCTCTTAACATTTCCTCCTCCTTCTTCTCTTCCTCCTTTTTTTTTCCTTTTGGAGGTGGAAAGGATGGGCAATTGGGGTTAAGTGACTTGCCCAAAGTCATGTGGCTAGTAAGTGTGTCTGAGGTCACATTTGATTTGAAGTCCTCCTGGCTCCAGGGCCCATGCTCTATTCACTGCACCACCTAGCTATCCCTGCTCTTTCCTTCTAAAAGTTTCTTCAATGTATCTTCTGTACATCTTTTTTATATCTACTTGTTTATAAGTTGTTTCCTTCATTACAATGTAAACTCCATAAAAACAGGGACTCTTCCTTCCCCCTTTTCTTTGAGTCACCAGTGCTGTTGCCCCCTGCACATAGTAGGCACTTAATAAATGCTTACTGACTTGACTCATTGCTGGGAATCTTGAATAAAAAGAATATAAAAAAACTATGCCAAGAAGCACAGAAGAAATCAATGAGAGAGCAAAGGTTCATTCTGCAGCTGCAGCTACACAAAACCAACATTACACATCCATGCAATCAATCATTTTGTTTTGTCTAAATGATGCCAATCAGTAAAATTGACTGATTATTTGTCCATTTAATCAATTGAATTGAGCATTCATTTAAAACTATTTTGACAAAAATATAACCAATCAATATTTGCCATAATTCTTCTTCAATTATTTCATTCTTCATTGTAATTCATAAGAAAGAAAAATGCCTCATTTACATAATAAATATACTGTATTTTTAAAAGAATTTCATGAGTTTTAATTCAGCCAATAGAATAGTTTTTTCTAGGATCATAGCAATTGAGAAACACTCTCCTCCAAAGTCATTTGATCCAATCCCTTGCTTTTAGGCAATTTGGCACTAAGCTACGCTAAATCATAGTTTTCTATGTTATTTCTAAAGATCTCTGCGGATACTTTTGCTATCTCCCTTGGTTACCTGTCTAATCAACCAGTAAGAAAAAAAGTTACTTCAAACTCCTGTCTTTCAATTCATTTTAAGTTCATCTACTCTAAATTTGGACTTTCTACAAAATTTTGCTCTTCCTGCTTGTCTGACCAATTCTTTTTATTTCATTGTGAGTAATTATTACCCATTTCCTGTTGACTAAGCATAAGATTTGCTCAAGACTTTCTCTTGGGCCTTTTTTCTCTTCCTGTTCTTTTCTTCCCCCTGCTCCACTCCTCCCTTTTTTCCCTCCTTCTCCTTTTCCTGCTTGCTCATCTGCCATCTCATTTTCCCCCCATAGGTTCAATTATCTGCATGAAGATGACTCCTAAATTTATATATTCAGCAGTAATGTTTGTGTTTAATCCAGGCCTTACATCATCAACTCGCCTGCTAGACAAAATCATGTGGCCATCCAATTGACATTTTAAATTCAATATCAAAATTAAACTCACCAGCTACTTTCTTAAACTCCAGTTCTTTACAAAACTTCTGCATTTGACGGTGCCACCATCCTTCTACTCATCCAGATTCAAAGCTTTGGACTCATTCTTGACTATTCACAATCCCCACTCTCAATGACCAATCAGTAGCTTTGACCTTTCTAATTTACCTCTACAATACCACATATATCCATTTCCTTTCTTTCCACTCAAATAGCCACCACCCCCAGAACAGCCTGTCAACATATCTCATCCGAACTATTGCAACAACCTGATTTGTCCCCCATTCTCTTTAATGTATCCTCCACAAGGTCATAAAATTAAATTCCTAAAACATAGGTTAGACCATATCACTTTCACTCTCACAGATCCTCAATGGTCATCTTTTGGATCACTGATTAAATACAGAATCTTTAGTCTGACATGTTTGAGCCTTTATATTTCTTGATATTTATAACACACATTATACAATCCTTGAGAATAAGGACTATCTTTTGCCTTTTTGTATCCCCAGTGCTTCCTAGGAAGAGTGGAACATAATATGTGCTTAATAAATTGATTTATAGATAATCTAACTCCAACTTGTTTTTTAAGATACATCATATCGGGGCAGCTATGTGGCACAATGAATAGAGCACTGGTCCTAGACTCAGGAGAACCTGAATTCAACTCCAGACTCAGACCCTCAACACTCACTAGCTATATGACCTTGGGCAAGTCACTTAACCCCAATCAACTTGCCTTCCCTCCTCCAAAAAAAAAGATATATCATATTTTTCAACTTTCTGTATACTATGTTCCATGGAAACTGACTTAGTTGTTGGTCACCAAAGTTACCATTCCATCTTCTACCCCTGTACCTTTAAACAAGCATATATGCTGGGGGGGCACATCCAAGATAGTAGAATAGGATCAGGAACTCAATCATAGTCTCCAAAATTCCCCTCAAAACAACTTTAAAATAATTCCTTATATACAGTTCTGGAAGAGCAGAACCAAGAAAAGTTTAGGTTAAACAATTGTCCAGTCCAAGACAACCTAGGAAGTGAGCAGAAAAGATCTGTCTCATCTGGGTGCTGGTTAGCTTGAAGCTCAGTGCAGGCAGTACCACAGTGCCAAGGGCTGGTCTTGGAGGCAGTTGAAACAGCATTAGCAATAGCTTCTTGAGCTCTAAACAGACATGGTAATAGGGTCATAAAATTTTTCAGAAAGAAATTACAGGAGACGAGCTGACTTTGGGTTCAGGACCTTGTTGCATTGTCCATATGTAGTTTTCAGTTGCAGCTCCAAAATAAAAGGGATAACTAACGCTTGGGGCCTCATTGGAACTTCTCATGGTTCCAGGTAGGATGAGTTCTCATGGTCACTCACAAGGAAGTAAGGACATTCTGCACAGTTCCAAGGCAGAAAGGAACACTAGTAATTACAATAAGAGAACAGAAGACCTGGTCACAGTTACGGGGCCGAGAGGAGTATGAGAATTTGTGGCTACAGTGGAAAAAGGTCCCTGACTTGGTAAAGAGGACTTCTTTACCACACTTCTTCTCAGATCATACCACCTTGGAAACACCAAAAACTTAAAGAACCTCAGTTTAGCTCTAAAAACTGCAACACACACACAGGTATGCACACACACAGACACACAAAATGAGGCTCAGGACAATATCCCTTCCACCTTGAGAACAAAGCCCAAATTTAGGTTAAAGCCAAAAATGAAGTAATAGGCTAGGAAAAAAAAAAGAGTAAACAACAATAAAGGAAGTTGACCATAAAGAATTACTATGATGACACAGAAAATTAAGACACATTAGGAAGACAATAATGTGCAAAGCACTACAAAGAAAAAAAAATTGAACACGTCTACCTAGAATTCTTCAAAGATCTCTAAAAGATTTTTAAAAAATCCAATAAGATGGGATAAATGGAGAAAAATGAGAAATTCAAGAAAATTATGAAAAGTGAGTAAACACTTTGATAAAAGAGGTACAAAAATGTGAAAGATACTATCACCTTAAAAAAAATAGGATTCACTAAATGATAAAAGAGGAACAAAAATCCACTAAAGAGAAGAGCTCCTAAAAAAGAACAACAAAAAATGTGGTAGAAAATAGATAATTTTGATTATATAAAATTAAGATGTTTTCCCACAAACAAAACCAATGAAACAAAAATTAGAAGGAAAGCAAAACAAAACAAAGCAAACAAACAAAAACAACTGGAGAAAAATTGCAGTAAGTATGCCTGATAAAGGCCTAATTTTTCATATATATAGACAGCTGACTCAAATTAAAAAGAATAGAAGTCATTCTCTAATTGATAAATGCTCAAAGGATATCAACAGTCAGTTTTCTGACTAAGAAATAAAAATTATCAATAGTCATATAAAAATGCTCTAAATTCCTATTGATTAGAGAAATAACAAATTAAAACAATTGTGAGGTACCACTTCACACATATCAGATTGGCTAATATCACCACACACACACAAAAAGAAAAAGATGAATGTTGGAGGTGATATGAGAAAATTAGAACCCTAATGAACTGTTGGTGAACTTGTGAACTGATGCAACTATTCTGCAGAACAATTTGGAACTATGACCAAGGGCTATAAAACACTGCATACCCTTTGATCCAGCTATACCACTGCTAGGCCTATATTCAAAAGATATATAAAAAAGGGACAAAGACCTACTTTTATAAAAATATTTATAGCAGTTCTTTTTGTTGTTTCTAAGAACTGGAAATTGAGGGGATGCCCATCAATTGGGGAATAGCTAAACATTCTATGGGTATACGAGTATGGTGGAAAATTATTATGCTTTAAGAAAAGTCAAGCATGATGATTTCAGAAAAACCTAGAAAGACTAATTGATACAAAGTGAAGTGAGCAGAATCAGAACACTGTACACAGTAACAATGATATTGTACAATGAAGAATTACAAATTATATAGCTATTGTCAGCTATACATCTAAAATCTAATAATCTAAATATAATCTAAAATAATCCCAAAGGAGTCATGTTACAAAATGACTAATTTAGAAATGTTTTACATGATTGCAAATGTATAACCTAGATCAGATTACTTGCTCTTTCAGGGAAGGGGGAGGGGAGGGAGGAAAGGAGAGATGAAATTTGGAACTCAAAACTTGAGAAATAAGTTAAGAATTGTTTTAACATGAATGTTGGATCACTAATTCATTGTTCATGGAGCTGTGAGCTGATCCAACCATTCTGGAGAGCAATTTGGAACTATGCCCAATGGGCTATAAAAATATGTATACCCTTTGACCCAGTAATACTACTTCTAGGGCTGTGTGCCAAAGAGATCATAAAAATAGGAAAAGGACCCACAAGTACAAAAATATTAATAGCAGCTCTCTTTGTGGTGATTAAGAACTGGAAATTGAGGGGATGCCCATAAATTGGGAATGGCTAAACAAGGTGTGGTACATGAATGTAACGGGATACTTTTATGCTATAAAAAATGGTGGACAGATGGATTTCAGAATAACCTGGTAAAACTTTCATGAACTGATGCTGAGTGAGGGCAGCAGAACAAAGAAAACATCGTACATAATAACAGCCACAGTGTATTAAGACTGATTTTGATAGACTTAACCCTTCTCAGCATTGCAAGGACCTAAAATAATTCCAAAGGACACATGATGGAAAATGCCAGCCACATCCAGAGAAAGAATTATGGAGTTGGAATGCAGAACAAAGCAGATTATTTCATTTTGGGATTTTTTTTTCTTTCTCATGGTTTTTCCCATTCGTTACAATTCTTCTATGCAACATGACTAATGTGCAAATGTGTTTAATAGGAATATATGTGTAGAGTACATTATCATATTGCAAGTCATCTTGGTGAGGGCAGGTGGAGGGAGGGTAAGGAAATTAAAACTTATGGAAATGAATGTTGAAAACTAAAGATAAATAATTTAATAAATTGGGGAGAAAAATAATTGTTTTAGCATGTAAGTGGGGAAAAATAAAATATTATTTAAAATAAATACAAATCGTTGCAAAAATGGTCAAATTGAAAAGAGGAACACTAGCTCACATCAGAAAAATAATTCCTTAAAAATTATAATTTGGCAAGTGGAAGCTTATGATCCTATAAGATATCATGAAATAATAAAACCGATTCAAATGAAAAAAAATAGAAGAAAACGGGTAATGATAAGTAATATATAACATGTATAAAATATTATTTAATTATATAAAATAATATGTAATATGTGATGTGATATAGCATAACATAAAATTAATAACATTTATGACATTATATATATATATATAACATATATCAATACTAAAAAATAAATGTGCTGAATGGCATGGGATCCAAATTCTTTTTTTTTTTTTTAAGCAATCGGGGTTAAGTAACTTGCTCAAGGTTACATGGCCAGTTATTTGTGGGTGTGGTGCTAAGTATCTGAGCCCAGATTTGATCCCCAGGTTATCCCGACACTGGAGCTGGTGCTCTTACGCTGAGCCACCTGGCCGCCCCGGGATCCAAATTCTTACAGTAAAAGTTAAATTAGTTACAGGAGGAAATAGAAAGTAAAAATGATACAACTAAGGGACCTCAGATTTATCTTCTCAGAACTAGATAAATCTAGGTATAAAATAAATAAGAACAAAGTTAAGGAGAGGAAAAGAATTTTAGAAAAGTTACATATGATAGACTTCTCTAGGAAAACTGAATGAGAATAGAAAAGGTACATATTTTTTCAGCTATACATGTCACCTACACAAAAACTGATCATTTATTAGGGCATAAAAACCTTAAAACCAAATGCAGAAAACCAGAAATATTAAATACATTCAGTAGAGGGTCATTAAAAGAGTTTAAAAATTACCTGGGAACTAAATCTAACCTAGAATGAGTGGGTCAAAGAACAAATCATTGAAATAATAAATAATATTGACTAATTTTTTGACATAATAAATTTGACTAATAATAAATAAATTTGACTAATTGAATGACTAAAATGAGACAATAAACAAAATTAGTAAGATGCAGTTAAAGCAATAATTAGGGGAATATTATTAAACACTTAGTCAAGAAAATATAGATCAATGAATTGGGCAACTAAAAATCTAATCAAAACAATTACCAACTTCACCAAAGTTTCAGGATATAAAATAAATCCACATAAATCATCAACATTTCTACATACTACCAACAAAGTCCAGCCAGAAGAGTTAGAGAAATTCCCTTTTAATAACTGCAGACAATGTAACATACTTTGTATTCTACCTTCCAAGACAAACCCAGGAACTATATGAACACAATTCCAAAACACTTTTCATACAAAAGAAGACAGAGCCAAAGAAACTGAAGAATAATTAATTGTTCATGAGCAGGCCAAGCCAAGATAATTAAAATGATTATTCTACCTAAATTAATTTACTTATTCAGTGAGATGCCAACCAAATTACTAGAAAAAAATTCAAGTGGAAGAACAAAAGGTCAAGAATACCACGGAATTAAAACAAAACAAAAACATGTACAGGAAGGTGGCCTGGCAGTACCTGATCTCAAGCTGAATTACAAAGTAATAATCATCTAAAGAATCTGCCTCCAGAGAAAGAACTGATAGATAGACATATATATATATATATATATATATATATCTCATCATCATCATCATCATCATCATCATAGTCAATCATACCCAAACCCTCTGTGTATACTTTTTCTAATGGCCCTAATAATGGTGAAGTTATTAAGAGTTAGAAATATTATATTTTCATTAAGGTATGTAAAAAGTTTAACCTTATTGTGTTTTTTATGATTTTTTTTCATGTTTACTTTTTTATGGGCAGCTAGGTGATACAATGGGTAGAGAGCCCAGGAATGGAGTTAAGAAGACTCATTTACCCAAGTTCAAGACATGTATTAGCTATGTGACCTTGGATAAGTCACTTATCCTTCTTTGTCTCAGTTTCTCCATCTGTAAAAATGAGCTGGAGAAGGAAATGGTAAGCTGCTTCAGCATCTCTGTCTAGTAAACTGCAAATGGGGTCAGAAAGAGTTGGGTATGAGTGAAAAACAAATTAAATTTCTATGCTTATCTTTAGTATTGTACTTGAAAATCTAATTTTCTATTCAGCTCTGGTATTTTCTTCAGGAATTTCTGAAAATCTTATTCTGTTAAATATCCATCTAATTTTTCCCCTGAAGTATTATGCTGTTTTTCTGGGTAGGTTATTCTTGGTTATAATCCTAGCTTTTTTGACTTCTAGTATATCATATTATAAGCCCTCTATTCCTTTAAAGTGGCAGTTGCTAAATCTTGTGTGATACTGACTGTAACTCCATGATATGAGAATTGCTTTTTTTCTGGCTTCTTGCAATATTTTCTCTCTCACCTGGAAACAATGAAATTTGTTTGTAATGTCTTGGGAGTTTTCATTTGGGGATCTCTTTCAATTGGTGATTGGTGAATTGTTTCCATTTCTATTTTACCCTCTTGTTCTAGATAAATGGACAGTTTTCCCTGACAATTTTTTTGAATGATGATGCCTAGGATCTTTTTTTGATCATGATTTTCAGGTTGTATAATAATTCTTAAATTGTCTTTCATGGTCAGTTGTTTTTTCAATGAGATCTTTTACATTTTCTTCTAATTTTTCATTCATTTGGTTTTGTTGTTGTTGTTGTTGATATATCATGTAGTCATTAGATTCCGCTTGTCCAAATCTAATTTTTGAGGAATTATTTTCTTCAGTGAGTTTTTTTTCATTTGACCAGTTCTGCTTTTTTTGATGAGTTCTTCACGGAACTTTTGCACCTATTTTTCAATTTGCTAATTATTATTTTTAAGGAATTCTCCTCTTCAGTCAATTTTTGTGTTGCTTTTTACGATTTGATTATTTCTGTTTCTTAAGGTTTTATTTTCTTCAGTATTTTTGTTACTTCTTTACTAAGCCATTGACTCTCTTTTCATAATTTTCTTGTATCACTCTCATTTCTATTTTTTTTCCAATTTTTCCTCCACATTTCTTATTTGATTAAAAAAATGTTTTTGAGCTCCTCTGGTAATTCTTGTTCAGTTTGTCTCCAATTCACACCTTTTGCCAAGGATATTTATTTTCATAATATTGTCTTTTGAGTTTGTGTTTCATTCTTTCATTTCACCACACTAGGATATTGTGATAAGATTCTTTTTTTGTTTGTTTTGCTCATTTTTCTAGCAAAACTTTCTGCTCTGTTTTTGTTTTTTGTTAAAGTTGGACTCTGCTCCAGAGCTAGTCCTGGCTGCTTGAAAATTTTCAATGCTTTTGGAGTGGTATGATCCAAGGAGAAGTGTGGTCATTGCCCTCCTAGACTGCTTTTGTAAAGGGATCTTGTTCCCCTGTACCTACAAATTCTACCGTTCCTTTTGGCACTGGAAACATGACCAAGTTTCTTAGTCTTCTGTGCCTACAAACCCCGGTAGCCCTATTCACCCTAGAACTGAGACCCAGAACTTCATATGAGCAATGCAGCAATGCCTCATATCCTCTGTCAGCAAAGGGTTACCTGGAATCTCTTTCTGATACCCTGTATAGGCTGAGAGGTATTGAAGTTGCTGCAGCCACTGTTGAACTGCTTTCAAAGCCTGCTGCTGGTGTTGCCTTGGCATGTTCTGTGTTTCAGAGTTACCATCTCCCCAGTGTCACAAAATTCTGCTCACCTCTTAATTAGTATTAGGCTGGAAATATGTCTCACTCTGACCTTTTCTTGGCTCTGCTCCTCCAGAATTTGATTTGAAGGATTATTTTAAAGTTGTTTGCAGGGGAATTTTGGTAAGAGCTCAGCTGAGGTGCTGCCTGAATTTCTCCATGTTGGCTTCACCTCCTCAATCCCTCTTATCAATTGATTCAAATATCTTTGAGAAAAAAAAAACACCTCAGTCCAGTGATACATTCTCTATTGTGTATTTGTGAAGTTGATTTTTTAATTTGTCTCAACTGAGTTGGGGGTGGGGGATTATTGATGTCTTTTCTTATATTATAAGTGTTTAAAGATTACTCTCATTCCATGAGAGTTCTTGTAGCAATGGAAAACAATTAAGACAAGCTAAGAATCTGAAAGTTCATCCAACCTTCTACACCTATAGATATTTCCCAACTCTATTTCTTTAATTAACAGAAACGTATTTCTTCCATTTTGCCTCCTGCCATGGTAGAAAAATAAATGAAAAATAAACAAATTCCTTGTAACAAATACATTTGGTCAAGCTAAATAATGTGACTCACTAGTTGTATACATACATATAATGTCTCTGCTCCTGAAATCTGTCACTTCTCAGCTAGGAGAAAAATAGCATTCTTCATCATTGGTTCTCTGGAATCACAGATGGTCATTTTAATCATAATAGTGCTACAACTTTCAAAGTTGTTTTTCTTAACAAAGTCGTTATTACACTATAAATTGTTCTTCTGGTTCTTCCTACTATCCTCTGCCCCAATTTATATGTCTTACTATGTGTTTTTGAAATCATCTATTCTTGGGGCAGCTAGGTGGCACAATGAGTAGAGCACCGGCCCTGGAGTCAATAGGACCTGAGTTCAAATCCGGCCTCAGACACTTAACACAAAAACTAGCCATGTGACCTTGGGCAAGTCACACCCCAATTGACCTACCTCCAAAAAGCAAAAAAAAAAAAATCATCTATTTTTTCTTTTCTTAAAGTACCATGATGTTCAATCATATTCACATGTCACAACTTATTCAGCCATGACACAAAAAGAGCTACTTGTCCCATTTCTTTACTCTCTTTTGGGTATAGATAGCACACATTAGATTTAGTCTAATGTTCCAGGGACGCTAAAAATCTTTGTGAACTCTTTCTCTCTCTTTTATTTTTAATGTATTAGCTATTTCTCTAAACTTTGGTAATCTATCAATTTGATAAACATATATTCTGCCTTTATCTATGTCATTGGCAAAAATATAAGACAGCAGGGATCCTAGCCCATCTCCCTGAAGGGTGTGTCTTTGAAGAAAGCTTTTCCAGTTGACATTGAACCATACATGATTACTCATTGACCATTAAAACATTCTGAATCCATAAATATATCTTTTTTAGCCCATATTCCTGTACATTTTCCACAACAATGGCACAAGCGATTTTTAAATGCTTTGTAAAAATCTAGATAAAATTTATCTATAGCAATTTCATGATCAATGAGTTTAGAACACTAGCAAAAATATATTTCTGCATGACTAATTCTTAATGAAGCTGAGCTGGTTTTTTGTAGCCATCACTTCCTTTTCTAGATGTTTATTAACCAGATCTTTAATGACCTATTCTGTGATAGAATTAAATTCAAGCTCTTTCCATTTCTGAACATCAAAACAACATTCAATATTTTCAATCCTCTATTACCTCATACATTCACCATAATTGTTCATATATTAATGTGGCTCTGTAATTCAATACATTGGGTATTTAAATTATTTTGGATGTGGTTTTTCTAGGTCAGATGTTTGAATTAATTGAGGGAATCTAGGTGCTTTCTTACCATTTCCTTATTTTAGTAAATACAATAATACTGTATTGCCCCCCACACCATATTCTTTCTAGGGAAAAGATCATTCTCTCCCATAGACATACAATTTTTAATAGTAGCTATTTGTATATTTGCAAAGAAATGGAAAAAAACATGCCTATCAATTAAGGAATAATCAAATGAATTATGGTACAATAATATAATGGACTGTTACTATGCTGTAAGAATCTAGATATGTGAAGTGTTCAGAGGATAGTGAGAAGACTTAAATGAACTTTGTATAAGTTAAATGAACAAAGTTAATGAGTTAAATGAACAAAGCCAGGGAAAAAATATATCCAATTCCTACACCAATATAAAAAGAATTTTAAAATAACTCAAAAAGAATAATTTGAATTTAAAAACAAATCTTGGCTCAGAAGTAGTTGAAAAAATGTACCTCTCTCCCTTTTGTTTTAGAGACTGGGAACTGTTGGTATGACATATGCTATACATAGCAGCAAGCACCCTAGCACCCCCAGGATGGCTGCCAACACAGATTCTTAGATCTGCTTTTCTAAAGGAAAGCAACTCAAAATGGGTTAACAATCTTGCTTTAATCAAATATATGTTATTTATCTAGTTCATGGGAAAAAAGGTCAGCACCTGACCTTCAGAGAATACAAACGAGTTACAAGCAGAAGTTACAAGCAGACAGACTTCCAACTGTCTGACCATGACACCCATACATTGTCAGTTACCAGAGAGGGAAGAGCTATCATCTAGATTTTTAAAGTCTCATCTGGTCAAATCACATAATTCTTCTCAAAGTGAGCCCCCAAACAAAACCTCAGGGTATATATACAACCCTCTTGACCAATCACAAAGTAACAAGGTGTGGGTATTCTTGAAAAACAAGCCTCCCACCACAGGCTCTATGTGACCACATTCAGCCTATTGGGGGCAGAGTATATTTTCAAATCAAGGAAGGTTCTCAGAGTCACTTAAGCCTATCAATGGGCCTAGGGGCAGGGACTATTTTAAATTCCTATTCCCATAACACTATATGCCTTCAAACATAAATGATCTGTTGAAGAGTTTTGCCATAATGCTTCCTCCTTCCCCCTCCCCATTTTAATACTTATTACTAAGGATGACTCACTGAGTAAGAAGTGAGGAATAGCATATTCAGAAATGAACAAATTATTTCAGGAAAAATCACATAAAGTTTTTGAAAAAGAAATTATTTTGAAACAGATTAATCTCTTTTGTAGAGAATTGAGCAGCTTTGGGTTTCTCTCTGTTCAATTGATATCATTCCATCCACCCCCAAGCTGTGCTCCTATTTTTTCCTTTTGATCCTACTCTTTATCTCAATTTAGCCTTAACAATCCTTTTTTTGTTGTCCCCAACTTTCCTCAGCAGCCTAAGCTCATTTTCAGAATTGCTACTCCTGACATGATTCTTATGAAATCTTGCCTTCCTTTGTATTCATATTTTGCTACTTTTCTTCTGCACATGTCTTTTTAAAATTATATGAATATATTTCACTTGTAAATCATTTTCATATCATAATATATTCTGATATCTTTCCCCATCTCTTGTACCTAAGAAAGGGAACAAAAAGAAACAGTTATACAAAAAACAACACATACCATATGAAAATATAGGTGATATTCAATGCCCATCGTTCCCAACCTCTACAAAAAGGAGATTCATTTTTTTCAAATTTTCCAAGGAAAAGCACAGTTATAATAACTATGTTTATTGTGTTTGTGTGTGCATGTTCATGTGAGTGTCTTCTTTGCATTTAAATTGTGAAGACAATTGTGTATTGTGTTTTCCTGTGTGTTTACTTCATTGTACATAAGCTTACCCATTCTTTTCTGAATTTTTCATATTCATTGTTATGGATCAAAAATTCTTTATCTATTCTCTAAGCAATGGTTTTATACTTTGTTTATAGTTATTTGCTAACACACACACACACACACACACAGGTCTGACTATTTTGTTGCTCATGGAATCACTTTGTCCTTGAGCTGCTTGGAGTATATGCCTAGTAATGAGATCCCTGAGTCAAAGGGAATGGATATCTTTTTGTCGCTTTCTTACCATAGTTTTCAATTGCTTTCTATTTGTTTGTACCTATTAACCTCTTCACCAACAGTACATCAGTTGTCTGTCCTTATGTGACCCTTGCAACAATGATTATTCCTATCTTTGATCTTATGAAGTCTCAGTGATACCTATGAGAACAAATTTGCCTCCCTGAATTAGCACCTGTAATTCCTTATCTGCAATTCATTCTTCATGCAATTGCCAAAATAATCTCCCTAAGGCACTCGTTTGAATGCCATCTCCCCCCCCCACCATAAAAAATATACTCTATGATCCACCTAATTATCATTGTCATAATGGCTAGTGCTTATAAAGTACCTTAAGGTTTGCAAAACTCTTAATATACATCACATTTGATCCTAACAAGAAGCTGTAAAGTAGGTACTGCTATTATCCCATTTTGCTGCTTAAAAAATAAATAAAACTGAGGCTGAGAGAGGGAAAAAAATATGCCAAGGGTCACACAACAGGTAAATGTCTGATGGAGGATTTTAACTCAGGTCTTCCTGATCCTTGACTTCTAACCATTATGCCATGGATCTTTTCCTGACTTTTCTTTGAACATGACCCTCAAACCTCCATTTCAATGCCTTTTTACTAGCTCTTATTCATGCTTAGAATGTTCTCCCTCAATTATGTCTCTTAGTTTTCCCATTCACCTTTCTTCCTTAACTCCATGATTTCCTCCCCACCACACCCACAACATAGGTGTCTATTGAAGATTGTATACATTACTACATGGGTGTGGGGATGGAACTGAGAATGTTTCCCATTTGATTTTTCTTTGTTGTTTATTTTGCTAATCTGTCATCATTAAATAATTTGCAACTAAATTTATGATTCGTATGGCTTCTGTTCCCAGAAGATATATTAGATTGGGAAATGAATTATATTTACATAATTATTATTACTCCCAGACACCCCACCTAGGAGAGCAGATGGTTCCAGAGTTGAGTGGGACTCCCTGTCATACTTATCTTTATGGCATATTGCACACTGTTCTTGTAGTGAGGAACTGTGTTTTGTATTTTTATCCCCATCCCCTAGCTTATTCCCTTGCACATAGTAGGTCTTCACTATAACTCTGTTTTCAATTGAGTCCTCAGGGACAACACAGGGGATTTCCTTCTTGTGTTTCTATTTTTCAGTGTTCTCTTAGACATTTGCCTAATATCAGTTATAACAACTTGATCTTCTTCTGCAAGATTTTTTTTTCCTTCCTGACCTACAACCCCACCACCCCGAAATTATAAAAAGAATGTTTAATTAAAGTAGAACTTCAAATATTTATGCTAATTTTTGGTTAGGGGTTTTTAAGGGCATTACCTGTTTTTTATTATTTTTTTTTAATATTTTATTGCCCTGTATTTCAAAAGAAATTTGGTTGTTCCCTTCAGAGGTGCAAAAACCACCAGATTATTGCCTAACATTCCCTGTCCCACTGAACAAGATTAAAATGTGATTGGGAAATATTTAATGAAGTAAGCAAAATATGATAGAAAATAGATAGTGTTAATATGTGATTTTCTAAGTTTATATGCAGCCAGAGGCATCCTTATCTATCATTGAACATAATTTTAAATCCTACATCTTTTTAGTCTGTTTTTAAGATAGGAATACATTTCGGATGCCAAATGTTCTTAGTAAATGGAAAAGGCCTTATTTGGTTACTATGGAATGGATTCTCTTCTGTTTTCCAATTTCATTATGCACATGAATTAAATCCAAAAATTGAAAGACTAAATAGTCCTTCTTACTGTACTACATGGAAGAGACAAATGTGGTGGAGGGTAGCAAATTATCAGACTTGATATTTAGTATAAGACTTTATGTAAGGTAGACTTAGCCTCAGACGCCCAGGGAATGAGCTTTTTCTTTGTCTAAAGACAAGTTTCCTCCTCTCTCTGAGTCTTGCCACTAAGTCCCAAAATCCTATGGGTTTTACTATTTGCCAAACAATTATGCCCTCTACATATCAGGGTGCTATCATTTGACTTTCTATTTTTTTTAATTTATTTGTTTATTTTTAGTATTCAAAATTCATTTCCACAAGATTTTGAGTTACAAATTTTTGTCCCCATCTTTCCCCTATGCCCATCCCATAATAGGGAGCCTCCTCAATACCCCTTACCCCAATCTGTTCTCTTTTATATTCTCACCCATTCCTCCACCTCTCCAACAAGGGCAAGATGTATGTCTATACCCTAGTGTCTGTATATCTTATTTCCCAGTTTCATGTGAAAAAAAATAACATTTGCTTTTGAAACTTTGAGTTCTAGAGTCTTTCCCTTATTATTTTACCCCCTTTATTATTGTAACTTTACCGCCACTGTGAAGACAAGCAATTCAAAATAGGTTGTACATGTGTAGTTATGCAAAGCATTTCCATAGTAGTAACATTGTGAAAGACTAACTATATTTTCCTCTATCCAATCCCACCCCCACTTATTCTGTTTTCTACTTTGACCCTGTCCCTTTTCAAAAGTGTTTGTTTCTAACTACCCTCTCCCCCAATTGGCTGTCCCTTATATCATTCCCCCTCTTATCTCCTTCTCCCTGCTTTTCTGTAGAGTAAGATACTCAATTGAATGTGTATGTTATTCCCTCCTTAAGCCAAATTCAATGAGAGTAAGGTTGACACATTCTCTTTTGCCTTCCTCCTCTTCCCCTCCATGGTAAAAGTGTTCTCTTGCCTCTTTTATATGAGATAATTTACCCTAATCTATCACTCCCTTTTTATTTTTTAGATATCATCCCTTCCTATTCAACTCATCCTGTGCCCTCTATGAATACATGTACACACATATGCACACATTCACATATATATACATATATACTTATACACACATATACCCTTCTGTGCATACATACTTATATATGTATATATACATATAAATATATATATATGTGTGTATATATATGTATAAAAATTTATACACACATGTATATTCCTTTCAACTATCCTCATATTGAGAATAGTCTTATGAGTTATAATTTTCATTTTTCCATATAGGAAAATACTTCAACTTTAATAAATTCCTTATGATTTATTTTTCCTTTTTACCTTCTCATACTTCTATTGCTTCTTGTATTTGAAAGTCAAATTTTCTGTTCAGCTCTGTTTTTTTTTCATCAAGAATGCTTGAAAACCCTCTATTTCATTGAATGACCATGTTTTCCCCTGAAACATAATACTCAATTTTTTCCCTCAAGCATCATACACAGCTTTGCTGGGGAGGTGATTCCTGGTTTTAATCCAAGCTCCTTTGACTTCCAGAATATCATATTCCAAACCCTCTGATCCCTTAATGTAGAAGTAGCTAGGTCTTGTGTTATCCTGATTGTGTTTCCACAATACTCAAATTGTTTCTTCCTGATTGTTTGCAGTATTTTCTCCTTAACCTGGGACCTCTAGTAATTGGTTATAATACTCCTAGGAGTTTTCTTTGGGGATCATTTTAAGAGGCAATTGGTGAATTCTTTCCATTTCTCTTTTGCCCTCTGGTTTTAGAATATTAGGGCAAGTTTGCTTAAAAATTTCTTGAAAGATGGTGTCTAGCCTTTTTTTTCATCTTGGCTTTCAGGTAGTCCACTCATTTTTAAATTATTTCTCCTGGATCTATTTTCCAGGTCAGTGATTTTTCCTATGAGATATTTCACATTGCTTCCTATTTTTCATTTGTTTGCACCTGTTTTATAGTATCTTGATTTCTCATAAAGTCATTAGTTACCAATTGTTCCAATCTAATTTTGAAGGACATATGCTCTTAAGTGAGTTTTTGAAATTCCTTTTCCATCTGGAAAATTTGGCTTTTTAAGGCATTCTTCTGCTCATTGGCTTTTTGGGCCTCTTTTGCCATTTGAATTAGTTAACTTTTTAAGGTGTTATTTTCTTTATTATTTTTTGGGTCTCCTTTAGTAGGCTGTTGACTTGCTTTTCGTGATTTTCTTGCATCATTCTCATTTCTCTTCCCAATTTTCCCTCCACTTCTCCTACTTGATTTTCAGAATCCTTTTTGAGCTCTTTTGTGGCCTGTGATCAGTCCATATTGTTTTTGGAAGCTTTTGATGCAGGAGTGCTGAATTTCATTAATCTCCTCCATTTCTATGCTTTGATCCTTTTTGTTCCTCAAAAAAGCATTGTATGGTCTGATTGCATTTCCTCTGCTTGCTCATCTTGCCGATTACTTGACTTTGAGCTTTTTGCCATGGTAGAACTCTGCTTACTGAATGGAGAGAACTTTTTCCCAAATTGCTGGGGTTTCCATAGCTACTGGAGCTATGAATTGGGTGCCCTCTCTACAACCCCCACAAGTTCTGGCACACTGGCCACATAGCCCAGGACTACCATCCAAGACTGTGAACCAGATCTAAGTAGGTCAAAACAAGAGTGATTAGCCTCTGAATGGTCATTTGGTCCCTCTATGATCTGCATGCTGGGAGTTCTGCAGGCAGTCCCATGGCAGCAGCTGCAGCGGCAAGTGGCTCTGACACTTCTAGCCCCAGGGACAGGGACCAGACTGTGCTCTTCTCCACCGAGTTCCAACAGAGTTCCTGCCTGAGCTTTTACTTTCTTTTTTTTTTTAATGAAGTGAGAAGTGTGGAAACCTCCACAGCTGCTGGTGATTCACTCTCCTGAAGTCTGTTCTGGCCTCTGCTGGTTGGGATGGTGCTAGGGCCAGAACCATGGCTCATGGGGGACTGCTCCCAGCACTCCAACCTTTCCTGTAGGCCTTCCAGGCTGCCTTCAGTGAGAGATTTTTTTTTTTTCTCTCTGTCACCTTTTGGATTCTGTAGCTTTAAAATTTGTTTAGAGTCATATTTTTACAGGTATTGGAAGTGTTTGAAACTGGAGCCCACACCAAGTTTGTGCCTTTACTCTGCCATCCTCATCATTTGACTTTCTTATGTATGCTAGAGACAGTGGTCTTGCCATTCACCTTGATAATGAACCCATAGGTTTGGGGGCCTTTCCATTAGCCCTATAGTTGAACCCACTGATATATTTTACACCCCCCAATTAGAATATGTACTCATTCTTTTTGTTTTTTTTTCCTCTGTGTAACACTAACTCTTAGCTTCATGCTAGCCACACAGTAAGTATCTAATAAATTCACGTCATCCATTCCAATGTGTCATCCCTTTGGGAATACATGACAAAATAGTCCTTTCCCTAAACTCAGAGTAGGCAAAAATATCCTCTATCCCTTCCCTGTCCTCAGTGAGAATACTTTTAATTAGGTGTTGATGCATAATTCTATGCATAGACTAAAGGGGCAATCCATGGACCTCAGGCCTCTCCTTCCTCTCTCCCCAAGGTATGCAGATAGCACACTGAGTTCTGTAGGGTTGGTGGAGGGGTTTCCTTTCCTTCTCTGAGTCTTGACCTTGAGCACCTGGCTTCCTAGGTCAGCCTTTGTCTAGGATGAGACCACTTTCTGTTGGCATCTTTTTTTTTCTATTGGCATAAAGTTTTATGAGCTTTGGAAAGGGTGATGGTATCTTTCCTTCCCTCTGGGCACCTGAACAGTGGGATATCAGCTACTGAAGTAATTAAAGCAAGTGGCAGAGATGGCAACCGATCATCTAAGAGGAAAAGAGTTGACCATAGAGAAACAATCAGAAAAAAGAACCCACTTAACTTTGATCAGTTTGTACACTGTGGAGGTAAAATGTAAAATATCTAATTAGTAACTTCTATATACTACTCTCTCAACTGAATATGATCATTCTATAATTCTTTATTGCTTCTTGTTCCCTCTTTTTTCTTTGTGCAAAAACTTATACTTTTTTTCAATTACATGTGAAGACAGTTTTTAACATTCTTTTTTATGAAATTTTGAATTCCAAATTTTTTTCTCTCCCTCTTTCTCCTCCCTCCTCCCTAAGACAGTAAGTAATTTTGATATGGGTTATATTTGTATAATCGTGCAAAACATATTTTCATATTAGTCATGTTTTTAAAGAAGAAAAAATGTAATCTTCTGTGTGGGAATAAAACTGCCTGTTCCATACTTTATCCATATTTGTACGCTGTGTACATTCCTCCAGTCCATGCCTATGGACCACAATCTGTTAAGGTCTTCTTACATTCTTCCAGTCCATCCCTATGTCCCACAATCTGTGAAGGTCTTCTTACTTCTTAGACAAGAGCCAGAAATAGAATTGTTCCTTAACAAGCTAAGGTAGAGGTTAAGGATGCTAGTAATGGGGCATGGAGGATGATCCTTCCTCCTTTATTGAAAAGAGTAAAAAAAAAAAAAACTTCAGAAAAATATAGACCCAGGGCAAATCAGTGTGCAAATAAAAGATAAGGATATGCAAAAATTACTGGCCTCTGTGTCCATGGCTTAGTGATACCTGGATAGCTGCTATGGTAGACATTCATGTATTGAACGGACTCAGATCTATTCAGCCAAATCACTATTTCCCACAGATGTTCAAATGCACAAAATTTATTATACTTTTTTTGAATATTACAAAGATGAAGGGACAGTATTCATAAAGAGAACCTTATTCAAATTTTCAACAAAATTCTCAGCAAAACCTTGCCAACAACTTGAGCCTGAGATTTTCAGCATCCCTATTTTCCTACCTGTCTTTGACAAGGCCTTGCCTAAACCAGTTTCCAATTATTCAAATGAGTGCCAGATGACGTAATAGTTTGGAGACGTAGGTGTATTTGTTCTGGGGAGCCAAATGAAGGAAACCAGGAGACAGATATTCATTTGACATATTAATCCAATATAAAGTGTTGGCCAACAGTTTATATTGGAATGGGAGGCAACTGCTAGCACAACTATTTAAAAGCAACCCAGTCACTAAGCAGTCATTCTTCCTCTTCTATGACCCCTATCTGCTTAAATGATTCCATAAAATATATAAATGTGAGATTTAAAAAATGAGGTGTCAATAAAATGGGCTCTAAACTGAATTAAATCACAGAATCTTGAACTTGAAAAGAACCACAGAGGTGATGGTACCTATCCAAAACATGAATCACCTCTATTTATTGCAGGTGGTTATCTATCCTATGCTTATAGATGTCTTCAAGCAGTCCATTCGATTGTTGGACAATTTTGATTATCATGTTTCTTTTTTTCTTCCCATCTTAGTCAAAACTACCTTCCTACCATTTAAGACCATATGACTTGGAGCTATAAGTGGCCTTGGAATACATTTACTCCAGCTGCCTCATTTGACAGATGAGGAAACTGAAAGCTACACAATTAAGTGACTTATACAAGGTCACAAAAGGTCTTATTTAATAAAGAGTTTTATAGGATTTCAGGATCATAGATCCAAAGTTAGAAGACACTTTAGAGGCCATCTATTCCAATCCCCTCAATTTCAGAGTTATTTGAACCCAGACCTTTTGATTCAAGTTCAGTATTTTTTCACTGTCTTTCACTATATAATACTGCATCTTTTGTAATCCATTCCTTGGTCCTCATTCTCTCATACAGAGACTCAGAGAACAAAGCTACTCCCTCTTCTATATGACAATCCATCCAATTTTTAAAGATAGCTATCATATTTCATGTAAGTCTGTTTTTCTCCAACTTAAAGATATTCACACTTTTAACCAAACCTTCCAATGACATGCCATCCTGTCTGTTTGATTGTGTTTCATTTTGTCCATCTGAAAATGTGCTGCTCAGAACTGAGTACAGTATTCAAGGACTAGTCCCATGACTGAGATTATAAATTTTACCAAATTCTGTTGCAACTTTGAATGAGTCCACTACTTTGGGAAATGGAAGGTTAACCTTGAATGTTCTCCATGAGGTGCCTCTTATAGCATAATAGTCAGAACTTAAAGATGTTTACTGTGGATAAATAAATTCATTAAAAAACACCCTTTAGATATACATCTAAAAGCATCCATAGTGAAGAATGGATTTTACATATGAGAATATATTTGTCCTCTTACAGGAAGTTACCCTAAGGCCCAGTAATCATACAATAAAAACAACCGCAGCTGTGGGAAAACAATGCTAGTCTATGATAACTGCTATTAAGCTAATTTGCAGTGAAAATATAATCTAAATCAGCTCTATCATTCTGAATGGAAAATGGGGATGATGTCCATTTTACCTGGAGAAATGACAACTAAAGGAATAAAGGAATTAAAATCTTCACTTGTGAGCAGTCAAATGTACATTCTTGAAACATTAAAAAGATTTCTCTCTCATCAGAATATTCACTATACTGTACTTTGTAAGAAGCCAAAGCTTATTCCATACCAATGTTCTGGGTCACTGGAAAGTCAGAAGATTGAGGGAAATAAAACTTGTTTCTAAGAAGCTTAAGATACTAGTCATGATTTTTAACAATATATTTTCAGAGAAGATTAGTTTTTAAGAACAAAGAAAATATTTTTCAAATAGGCAATGATTAGTCCTGGAATTTTATTTGATATAGCCAACACTCCCTGTGTGAAAATTCCTTCTACCAATGAAGATCAACACTTTGCAATTTATTATCTCACAGCATCATCTTTAGCATTGAGAGTTTAGGTGACTAGCCCAAGATCAGAAAGTGGTAGAATGTGAACCCAGATCTTTTTGAACTCTAGGTTAATTCTCTTTCATTGTGCTAAACTGATTCTCCAACAAGCATTCCATAGGAAATATTAATTTCAAATGATCAATTTATAGTATTGCTAAGAAGCCAATGCTTTCTGAATTCTTAAAATGATCAACTGTAGGTTGTGTTTTTATCATGTGTTTTCAGTCTTACTTTAGCCCTTTCTTTGAACCAGCATCATGATTCATAGGAAGATAAAAATACAAAGAGTTTGGAGGACCAAGATTCTTGTCTTGGCCCTATTGCTAAAAGGTTATGTTAACCAGCTAATTTACTTCACCTATATCAGTTTCTTCATGTAATAATGAATTACTATATTGGCTAAAATTATTATTTGTCACTTTGAGAAATAGTGGAGGGGGTGTGGAAAAATTTGGACTCTGCTTCATTGTTGGTAGAACTGTGAGCTGATCCAGCCATTTAGGAGAGCAATCTGGAATTATGCCCCCCAAAATTATTAAACTACTTATAACCTTTAATTCAGCAATACCACTACTATGTCTGTTTTCAAAAATTATTAAGGAAAGTAACTTTTTGAAACATAGTAGGAGTTTAATAAAATAATTGCCATTTGAATGAAATCATGAATATGTCTTTATTGTCATTGCTCAGTTGTGTCTGATTCTTTGTGACCCCATTTGGGCTTTTCTTGGCAAAGAAACTAGAGTGCTTTGTACTTTCCTTCTCCAGCTCATTTTACAAATAGGGAAACTGAGAAAAATAGGATTAAGTTACTTGTCCAAAATCACACAGTCCAATAGGTGTCTAAGGTCACATTTGAACTCAAGTCTTCCTGACTCCAGGACCAATGCTCTATCTCCTGCCCCACCTAGATGTTTCCAACATCAGTTAAAATTGCCCAATATAATCAGTAGTAAAGCAAGAAAATTTCACAAAAATCCAAAATGATAATGATGGGTAACATCTATAGAGTGCTTTCTGATTTGTAAATTACTTTGTATATGCTAATTCATTGGATCTTCACAACAATCTTGTGAGGTAGATACTTTTATTATCCCCATTGTATAGAAGAAACCGAAGCACCAAGAAGTTAAATGGCTTGCCCAAGATTACACAGCAACATAAGTATTTAAGACAAGATTGGAACTCAGGTCTTCCTTACTCCAACTCCTGGACTCTATTTATTATTCCATCTAATTATTCCACAGTCATCAAGGAAGACCATTAATAATGTTGCTTTAAGTCTGGTCTTAAAAGATGAATAGATTTTGGATACATAGAGATGTGTTCAGAGGAGAATAGCCATAGCTCAATATATCACCTACGTCCTAGGTCATACTGAGGTTTTGAGCTCACATGAACCAGGTTGAGTTCTTTGGGCCTGAAACTAAACTATCAGTTTCCCTCTTCTACTCCCACCCATAAAGCAAACTTGCTGCAGAAAGGATTATATGTAAGACTTCCTAAGTTTGAGCATTGACTCACAAACTCCTAATCAGTATAAAGTATGACTGTCAGTGAAAGGATAGCCTTTACTATACATATGGTAGAAAATGGATAAGATTCAAAGTACTTCCAAACTCAAATGAACAAATGGAAGAAACACAGATACTCGAATAAGGCTATTATACCTATACTACATAAAAGTAAACACCCTTTGGGGGATTGCTGAACAAATATGTCCCACTCGCCTCGAGCTAGCACTGGCTGAGCCAGTCCAGGAAATAACATGGAGGACCAGCGAGTTCTACCCCTCCTGCCCCTTTCTGCCATGCCTTTGGGCCTCTAGCTGCAGAACCATCCTTTTCCTTCTCCAAAGTGCATGATTCTGAGGAAGAATTCTCCCACTAGGAAAGGGTTTATTCGGTTTTTTTTTGTTTTTTGGGTTTTTTTTTTGCTTTTTGGAGGGCAGCTGGGGTTGAGACTTGTCCAAGGTCACATGGTTAGTTTTTTTGTGTTAAGTGTCTGAAGCTGGATTTAAACTCAGGTCCTCCTGATTCCAGTGCCAATGCTCTATTCACTGTGCCACCTAGCCCCCTATTAGATTCTTAATTTAATTTTTGTCATGCAACAATTTGAGAATCTATTAAAGCCTATGGTCCTCAGAAAAAAAACGTTTTTAAAATATAAAATAAAATAAACTTTATTATAAAGGAAATCAAATATGTTGAACTACATTTTTTTTGTTTGATTTTTTTGCTTTTCGGAGAGGGGAAGGTAGGGAAATTGGGGTTAAGTGACTTGCCCAAAGTCACATGTCATGTGTGCGTGTGTGTGTGTGTGTGTGTGTGTGTGTGTGTGTTAAGTCTCTGAGTGTGGATTTGAACTCAGGTCCTCCTGACTCCAGGGCTGGTGCTCTATTCACTGTGCCACCTAGCCACTCACTATAGTTCTTTTTTTTAAGTTCATAGATCTGTTGAAGCCTATAGTTCTCAGAATAATGTTCGCAAATGTGTAAAATAAAATAAACATTATTATAAAGGAAGCCAATATACTAACACATATTTATCATTTTTAAGATTATAAATCTCAGATTAAATCCCTGCTGTAATTGATAAACATCAAACTTTTAGACTCAGAAAGGCAGGAAGCATCCATCCTCAGAATTGCTCGTTTCTGACCTGTGTTCAGAAAAATAAGCAAAGTCAAAAAGAAGCAACCATTTACTTAACAGTTTGTTTGAAAAAAGATCTGTGAAGTTTTTGTGGACTGATATCTCAAATGAAACCACAATGTAATGTCTCAGGGGGAAAAACAAAAACAAAAATGAAAACTAATGAGGTTTTGTACTACATTGAGAGACAGGTTTCAGAATTGCAGTGTCAGTCCCTCTATACTTCACTCCTGTCAGACAATGTATGAAGGACTTATTGGTTCAGTTCAGGGTAATTTTCCTTTTGAGCCCCAGATGGCAGACCTAGGAACAATGGGTACAAGTTGTAAAAGGACACATTTAGGTTTAATGGCAAGAAAAGCTTCTTAGCAGATACATCTGTCCAAAAGTAGAATGAGTTGTCTCAAAAAAATAATGGGTGCTTTCCTTCTATTACTTAGGCTTGTTTAATTAGAATCTGGACAAATTTTATGTGTAATGGGGGTGATTTCTTTGGGAGCATGAGTTGTACCATATGATCTTTATGGCTATTTTCAATACTCAAATTCTACAATTCTCTCCACTTTGTATCACCTGGGCAAGCAAAGATTACTTGCCTGGATTTCTTCTGTAAATTGCCATTTTCTGCTCCTGAGTGTGTTTGGGGAAAGTGGAAAGGAGGAGAATTCTACTCCTCTCCTTTCTGAACTCCAGTCTGGGAAGCGAAGGGAAATGGGCAAAACCAAAAATAAAAGAGGGTGAACCAATTCACAGTTTCTTTTCCTCTTACAGACCACGTGAGGGGTAGGTTGTTTTTGTTAAGGCCATCCTCCTGTTCCTCAGTCAACAATCAGCCTCACTCACAGGGGACCAATCAGAGGGATAACTTGTGCACTCACAAGACACAAAGAGCATGTCTCAATGCCATTTAAGCTTCTCCGTGTGGGAAAATATCACATCCTGTCATCTAATTAAGTTGATTGGGACAAATATCAAATTGATCAATGCTTATCTGATAACCCCTATACATAGTTTTGGGTTGTTTTCATACACTATGAGGTTAAGCTAAATATTGGGGAATCTTCACCTCTTTATATGTTCATAAATCTTAAAAAGAAATATCCTTTTAAGAATGGAATCAGCATTAGGTCCATGAAGGAGCAAATAGGTATCGAATCAATCCAGTATTTGTACTTTTTAATGCTAAAATATGTGGCATTTGTATTTTTAGCTATGACCTAGGTCAAATTCAAATTGCATTATTCAATACTGCTTTTATGACATGCGAGTTTCACGTTTTCAAGTATTTACCACTGCACAGAAACAAATGAGATTGTTTTGCTTTCCATTTTCTTCCCTGTCCGAATCACAGCAGTAGCTCACACAAGACATTAGAGGATCACGTATGGAATGGTTACATTTACCACATTAAAGTCAGATATAAACAGCAGATTTTAATTAGACCTGGGAAAGAGAATTCCTGTTTAAAGAAAATGAAAACACAGGTGGTTTAGTGAGTTCACCCTGAGTCTAAACCCCAAAATGCTATTTAAAGTGTAAAGTGGTTAAAGGATTTCATTTTTCTGGTCAGCTCTACCCCAGGTAGACAAACAACTCTGCCAATCCAAGCAGCGTGGGGTAGTCATGTGCATTTGGCTCTAGAGCAGCTGGAATAGGCTTTAAGCTTGTCTGAATGGGAGAAAAAAAAAGTAAAGAGGCATATATCCTTCAAAATCTCAGGTCATTTTTGAACATAATATCTACCATGCCTAACTTTCCAGCTGCTATCTTAAAACTCAGCTATTCATTGTATTAGACCTCGACTTCACAACACTGAATGCTGGTCTCCTTGTGAATTGCCTTCACACACATCAGTAACTATGCTGTTACCATATTTATAAACAGGACTCTATCATCAATGGGAGTTTAATCAGTAAGATTAACTTAGCAAAGAAATAAGTTCCCCTGGGCTAAGCATGTTCAGGCAAACAGGAATTCTAATCACAATTTAACTGTATTTGCTGGGGACATTTCACGAAAAATATAAATTAACATCTAGCGACTTAGTCCTACAACTCTGTCATAACTTGTTTATTTTGGGATCTGCTTCTACTGTATGTGGGGGAATAGTCCAAAACTACCCTTCTATTTACAATGAGCTTATAGACTTTAAAAGGAATTTCTTTGGCCAAGTGCAGAAACCTATGCTTTTGCCTCTTCTCCCTGTGTGGTGCCTGGCCAGACTCCCCACACTTTTAGGGGAGAGACAGGGAAATAAAACCTCTACTTTCGATGACTGCACATTGCACCTGTGGCTCCCTAGTGAGATGCAATTGAAGCAGAGGGAGGATGTGGATTCAGTGAGGGGCATACCATCACAACATTCCCCTTCCCACATCCAAGACTGGCTTCCTTTAGTCTGTTCCCTCTAGGTAGCCCCTGGTCTAAGACCAGCCAGGATCGATCTCTCTAACAGTCTTTAGAATTGTCTATGGTACAGGCTATAGGTCCTACTCTTTGTTTTAGTTGGCTTTTTTCCTCCTTATATTTGGTTCTCCAACACTCAGTGGGAGGAGGTGATTGAATGGGAGTGAAGGTTGACTGGTCAAAAGATGTGGTACCTGGAAATCCTGCTGGAGAAGGGCAAGTTATGATGGAGGAAAAATGACTAGTTTGGTAGAGCAATTCTTATACAATGCTGTTTTATAGGAAATGCATTTTTAAAAAGGACAGGGGCAAGTAGGCAGGAGGTAAAATCAATTCATCCATTTAATAATTATTCTGATTTGCTATTTATAAAGTGAGTGACAGCTGCTAGGGAAAAAATCTTGTGTTTTTCTCCCTTTGACCAAAGATTCCATGAAGTAAAAGGTCCTTCTCCCTAAATACCTCATATACACTGTACCAAATGTATTGTTATGTTTAACAGAGTAAGCACTTAATAAATAATTTTGTTGAAATATCTATAAGAAATAACTTATAGCTTAGTAGGAGAATATAAAATTTACTCAGATAAAATAGAATAACAGGAAAATAGATTCACAGCAGTGACTTCAAAGGTCATCTAGCCTATTTCCCTCATTCAATAGAGGAAAATACTTGGACCAAGAAGATAATACTTCCATATGTGCTATATGTATAAGTTCATTAAGGAGTTCCAAAACAAGAATTTTTTGTGTTCAGACAATCAGGCAATTACATGGTACAGTAGACAGAACACCAAGACTTGAAAGCAGGAAGAATTGAGTTGGATTCCTTCCTCACTTAGTAGCTCTGAAACCCTGAGCAAGTGACTTAACCTTATTTTCCTCTTCAGAAAAGTGGGAATAATAAAATCACCTACCTCCCAGGGTGTTTGTGAGAATAAAATGGATATGTAAACTCTTTGCAAGCTTTAAAGTGCTATATTAATATTGTTCTTCATCATCGTCATCATCATCAAGAAAGGGGAGAGAGCTCATGAAAGAGGGATGCATTTGAGTTAGACTAAGAAATGGGTAGGAATGAAATAGATGAAGGAGTGATATCAAGCATGAAAAATGCTTTGCACATAAGTATAAAGGTGAGAAAGTTTAGGGTATGCTCAGGAACAGAGAACCATATGATTTCATTGGAATATAAAGTGCATAAAGCATAAGAAAGAAAGAACGGGAGAAAGAGAGAAAGAGAGAAAGAGAGAAAGAAAGAAAGAAAGAAAGAAAGAAAGAAAGAAAGAAAGAAAGAAAGAAAGAAAGAAAGAAAGAAAGAAAGAAAGAAAGAAAGAAGGGAAGGAAGAAAGAAAGAAAGGAAGAAAGAAAGAAAGAAAGAAAGAAAGAAAGAAAGAAAGAAAGAAAGAAAGAAAGAAAGAAAGAAAGAAAGAAAGGAAGGAAGAAAGAAAGAAAGAAAGAAAGAAAGAAAGAAAGAAAGAAAGAAAGAAAGAAAGAAAGAAAGAAAGAAAGAAAGAAAGAAAGAAAGAAAAGAAGGAAGGAAGGAAGGAAGGGAGAAGGAGAGAAAGAGAGAAAGAGAGAAAGAAAGGAAGGAAG